>NW_027016550.1:2373615-2426115 GCF_036934945.1 Oncorhynchus masou masou | reverse complement strand
CCGTCGTCCTGCCCCCGAACAAGGCAGTTAACCCACTGTTCCCCGGTAGGCCGTCGTCCTGCCCCTGAACAAGGCAGTTAACCCACTGCTCCCCGGTAGGCCGTCGTCCTGCCCCTGAACAAGGCAGTTAACCCACTGCTCCCCGGTAGGCCGTCGTCCTGCCCCTGAACAAGGCAGTTAACCCACTGCTCCCCGGTAGGCCGTCGTCCTGCCCCTGAACAAGGCAGGTAACCCCCTGTTCCCCGGTTGGCCGTCGTCCTGCCCCTGAACAAGGCAGTTAACCCCCTGTTCCCCGGTAGGCCGTCGTCCTGCCCCTGAACAAGGCAGTTAACCCCCTGTTCCCCGGTAGGCCGTCGTCCTGCCCCTGAACAAGGCAGTTAACCCACTGCTCCCCGGTAGGCCGTCGTCCTGCCCCTGAACAAGGCAGTTAACCCACTGCTCCCCGGTAGGCCGTCGTCCTGCCCCTGAACAAGGCAGTTAACCCACTGTTCCCCGGTTGGCCGTCGTCCTGCCCCTGAACAAGGCAGTTGTTCCCCGGTAGGCCGTCGTCCTGCCCCTGAACAAGGCAGTTAACCCACTGCTCCCCGGTAGGCCGTCGTCCTGCCCCTGAACAAGGCAGTTAACCCACTGCTCCCCGGTAGGCCGTCGTCCTGCCCCTGAACAAGGCAGTTAACCCACTGCTCCCCGGTAGGCCGTCGTCCTGCCCCTGAACAAGGCAGTTAACCCACTGTTCCCCGGTTGGCCGTCGTCCTGCCCCTGAACAAGGCCGTCGTCCTGCCCCTGAACAAGGCAGTTAACCCACTGCTCCCCGGTAGGCCGTCGTCCTGCCCCTGAACAAGGCAGTTAGCCCACTGCTCCCCGGTAGGCCGTCGTCCTGCCCCTGAACAAGGCAGTTAACCCACTGCTCCCCGGTAGGCCGTCGTCCTGCCCCTGAACAAGGCAGTTAACCCACTGCTCCCCGGTAGGCCGTCGTCCTGCCCCTGAACAAGGCAGTTAACCCCCTGTTCCCCGGTAGGCCGTCGTCCTGCCCCTGAACAAGGCAGTTAACCCCCTGTTCCCCGGTTGGCCGTCGTCCTGCCCCTGAACAAGGCAGTTAACCCACTGCTCCCCGGTAGGCCGTCGTCCTGCCCCTGAACAAGGCAGTTAACCCACTGTTCCCCGGTAGGCCGTCGTCCTGCCCCTGAACAAGGCAGTTAACCCCTGTTCCCCGGTAGGCCGTCGTCCTGCCCCTGAACAAGGCAGTTAACCCACTGCTCCCCGGTAGGCCGTCGTCCTGCCCCTGAACAAGGCAGTTAACCCACTGTTCCCCGGTAGGCCGTCGTCCTGCCCCTGAACAAGGCAGTTAACCCACTGTTCCCCGGTAGGCCGTCGTCCTGCCCCTGAACAAGGCAGTTAACCCCCTGTTCCCTGGTAGGCCGTCGTCCTGCCCCTGAACAAGGCAGTTAACCCACTGCTCCCCGGTTGGCCGTCGTCCTGCCCCTGAACAAGGCAGTTAACCCCCTGTTCCCCGGTAGGCCGTCGTCCTGCCCCTGAACAAGGCAGTTAACCCCCTGTTCCCCGGTAGGCCGTCGTCGGGGGGGGGGTAGATGTCTCCATGATGGCTCTTATCTGATAGGGGTGTGTGTGTGTGCAGTTGTACTGTTCTAACTTTGCTGTGTGTGTGTGTGTGTGTGTGTAGGTTCCTGGTGTGTTTGTGTGGCAGATAGAGAACTTTGTTCCGATGCAGGTAGACGAGGCGTTCCAGGGGAAGTTCTACGAGGCTGACTGCTACATCATCCTCAAGGTAACACACTGCTACATCATCCTCAAGGTAACACACTGCTACATCATCCTCAAGGTAACACACACACTGCTACATCATCCTCAAGGTAACACACACACTGCTACATCATCCTCAAGGTAACACACACACTGCTACATCATCCTCAAGGTAACACACACACTGCTACATCATCCTCAAGGTAACACACACACTGCTACATCATCCTCAAGGTAACACACACACTGCTACATCATCCTCAAGGTAACACACTGCTACATCATCCTCAAGGTAACACACACACTGCTACATCATCCTCAAGGTAACACACTGCTACATCATCCTCAAGGTAACACACACACTGCTACATCATCCTCAAGGTAACACACACACTGCTACATCATCCTCAAGGTAACAAACACACTGCTACATCATCCTCAAGGTAACACACACACTGCTACATCATCCTCAAGGTAACACACACACTGCTACATCATCCTCAAGGTAACACACACACTGCTACATCATCCTCAAGGTAACACACACACTGCTACATCATCCTCAAGGTAACACACACACTGCTACATCATCCTCAAGGTAACACACACACTGCTACATCATCCTCAAGGTAACACACACACTGCTACATCATCCTCAAGGTAACACACACACTGCTACATCATCCTCAAGGTAACACACACACTGCTACATCATCCTCAAGGTAACACACACACTGCTACATCATCCTCAAGGTAACACACTGCTACATCATCCTCAAGGTAACACACTGCTACATCATCCTCAAGGTAACACACTGCTACATCATCCTCAAGGTAACACACACACTGCTACATCATCCTCAAGGTAACACACACACTGCTACATCATCCTCAAGGTAACACACACACTGCTACATCATCCTCAAGGTAACACACACACTGCTACATCATCCTCAAGGTAACACACACACTGCTACATCATCCTCAAGGTAACACACACACTGCTACATCATCCTCAAGGTAACACACACACTGCTACATCATCCTCAAGGTAACACACACACTGCTACATCATCCTCAAGGTAACACACACACTGCTACATCATCCTCAAGGTAACACACACACTGCTACATCATCCTCAAGGTAACACACACACTGCTACATCATCCTCAAGGTAACACACACACTGCTACATCATCCTCAAGGTAACACACACACTGCTACATCATCCTCAAGGTAACACACACACTGCTACATCATCCTCAAGGTAACACACACACTGCTACATCATCCTCAAGGTAACACACACACTGCTACATCATCCTCAAGGTAACACACACACTGCTACATCATCCTCAAGGTAACACACACACTGCTACATCATCCTCAAGGTAACACACACACTGCTACATCATCCTCAAGGTAACACACACACTGCTACATCATCCTCAAGGTAACACACACGCACACTGTTACATCATCCTCAAGGTAACACACACATCTGTACGGGTCAGGCCTGGTTAATCTGTACGGGTCTGGCCTGGTTAATCTGTACGGGTCAGGCCTGGTTAATCTGTACGGGTCAGGCCTGGTTAATCACCCTCCGTACTGGAAAATACCATGCTAGCCAGCAGCACAGTACTGTAGAGGTTTGCCCTGTAATGTGAATAGAGAACATGCTAGCTAGCAGCACAGTACTGTAGAGGTTTGTCCTGTAATGTGAATAGAGAACATGCTAGCTAGCAGCACAGTACTGTAGAGGTTTGCCCTGTAATGTGAATAGAGAACATGCTAGCTAGCAGCACAGTACTGTAGAGGTTTGTCCTGTAATGTGAATAGAGAACATGCTAGCTAGCAGCACAGTGCTGTCGAGGTTTGCCCTGTAATGTGAATGGAGAACATGCTAGCTAGCAGCACAGTACTGTAGAGGTTTGTCCTGTAATGTGAATGGAGAACATGCTAGCTAGCAGCACAGTGCTGTAGAGGTTTGTCCTGTAATGTGAATAGAGAACATGCTAGCTAGCAGCACAGTACTGTAGAGGTTTGTCCTGTAATGTGAATGGAGAACATGCTAGCTAGCAGCACAGTGCTGTAGAGGTTTGTCCTGTAAGGTGAATAGAGAACATGCTAGCTAGCAGCACAGTACTGTAGAGGTTTGTCCTGTAATGTGAATGGAGAACATGCTAGCTAGCAGCTCAGTGCTGTAGAGGTTTGTCCTGTAAGGTGAATAGAGAACATGCTAGCTAGCAGCACAGTACTGTAGAGGTTTGTCCTGTAATGTGAATGGAGAACATGCTAGCTAGCAGCACAGTGCTGTAGAGGTTTGTCCTGTAATGTGAATAGAGAACATGCTAGCTAGCAGCACAGTGCTGTAGAGGTTTGCCCTGTAAGGTGACTGGTTTAATAGTGTCTACTGTAGGGACGAGCAGTTAGTCTGTACGGAACACCACACAGTGAAGCCTCATTTCCATGAGACAACATATGATTTCGTATTGTACTGCTATGTAGTAACCTCCAACTCCCTCTCCTCCTCTACTACTCCTCCCCCCCTCTCCTCCTCTACTCCTCCTCCCCCCCCTCTCCTCCTCTACCCCCCACCTCTCCCTCCTCTACTCCTCCTCCCCCACCCCTCCTACCCCTCCTCTAATCCCCCAACCCTCCTCTACCCCCTCCTCCCACCTCTCCTCTGAACCCCCCCACCCCTCCTCTACCCCCCTTCCTCCTCCCCCTCCTCTGAACCCACCCCTCCTCTACCCCCCAGACGTTCCTGGACGACAACGGAGCCCTGAACTGGCAGATATTCTACTGGATCGGTCAGGAAGCTACGCTGGATAAGAAGGCGGGGTCTGCCATCCACGCCGTCAACCTCCGTAACTACCTGGGGGCGGAGTGTCGAACCATCAGAGAGGAGATGGGAGACGAGTCCGAGGAGTTCAGCGCTGTAGGTCCACACGCTCACACACACACACACTCACACACACACACACTAATTGACAGACGGCCTGGAGAAAACCTTGCGAACTCTTCTGCCCCACCAGGTGTTTGAAAATGACATCTCCTACATTGAGGGGGGGACCGCCAGCGGCTTCTATACTGTGGAGGACACACACTATACTGTCAGGTAAGGGGGGTACACACTATACTGTCAGGTAAGGGGGGTACACACTATACTGTCAGGTAAGGGGGGGGGTCCACACTATACTGTCAGGTAAGGGGGGGGGGGTACACACTATACTGTCAGGTAAGGGGGGTACACACTATACTGTCAGGTAAGGAGGGGGGGGGTACACACTATACTGTCAGGTAAGGAGGGGGGGTACACACTATACTGTCAGGTATGCACACACACCGACACACACATGCACGAGCTCACACATTTCTTATAGATTTGCAAACATTTCTAAAAACCTGTTTTCACTTTGACATTGTGGGGTATTGAGTCATTATGGGGTATTGAGCCATTATGTCATTATGGGGTATTGTGTCACTATGGGGTATTGAGTCATTACGGGGTAGTGTGTCATTATGGGGTATTGAGTCATTATGTCATTATTGGGTATTGAGTCATTATGGGGTATTGAGTCATTATTGGGTATTGAGTCATTATGGGGTATTGAGTCATTATGGGGTATTGTGTCATTATGGGGTATTGTGTCATTATGGGGTATTGAGTCATTATGGGGTAGTGTGTCATTGTGTCATTATGGGGTATTGTGTCATTATGGGGTATTGAGTCATTATGGGGTATTGAGTCATTATGGGGTATTGAGTCATTATGGGGTAGTGTGTCATTATGGGGTATTGAGTCATTATGGGGTATTGAGTCATTATGGGGTATTGAGTCATTATGGGGTATTGGGTCATTATGGGGTATTGGGTCATTATGGGGTATTGGGTCATTATGGGGTATTGAGTCATTATGGGGTATTGGGTCATTATGGGGTATTGGGTCATTATGGGGTATTGTGTCATTATGGGGTATTGGGTCATTATGGGGTATTGGGTCATTATGGGGTATTGGGTCATTATGGGGTATTGGGTCATTATGGGGTATTGGGTCATTATGGGGTATTGGGTCATTATGGGGTATTGGGTCATTATGGGGTATTGGGTCATTATGGGGTATTGAGTCACTATGGGGTATTGAGTCACTATGGGGTATTGAGTCACTATGGGGTATTGAGTCACTATGGGGTATTGAGTCACTATGGGGTATTGAGTCACTATGGGGTATTGAGTCATTATTGGGTATTGAGTCATTATTGGATATTGAGTCATTATGGGGTATTGAGTCATTATGGGGTATTGAGTCATTATGGGGTATTGAGTCATTATGGGGTATTGGGTCATTATGGGGTATTGGGTCATTATGGGGTATTGTGTCATTATGGGGTATTGTGTCACTATGGGGTATTGTGTCACTATGGGGTATTGTGTCACTATGGGGTATTGAGTCATTATGGGGTATTGAGTCATTATGGGGTATTGAGTCATTATGGGGTATTGAGTCATTATGGGGTATTGAGTCATTATGGGGTATTGAGTCATTATGGGGTATTGAGTCATTATGGGGTATTGAGTCATTATGGGGTATTGGGTCATTATGGGGTATTGTGTCACTATGGGGTATTGTGTCACTATGGGGTATTGAGTCATTATGGGGTATTGAGTCATTATGGGGTATTGAGTCATTATGGGGTATTGAGTCATTATGGGGTATTGAGTCATTATGGGGTATTGAGTCATTATGGGGTATTGAGTCATTGTGGGGTATTGGGTCATTGTGGGGTATTGGGTCATTGTGGGGTATTGAGTCATTATGGGTAGTGTGTCATTATGGGTAGTGTGTCATTATGGGGTATTGTGTCATTATGTCATTATGGGGTATTGTGTCACTATGGGGTATTGTGTCACTATGGGGTATTGTGTCACTATGGGGTATTGAGTCATTATTGGATAATGAGTCATTATGGGGTATTGAGTCATTATGGGGTATTGAATCATTATGGGGTATTGAGTCATTATGGGGTATTGAGTCATTATGGGGTATTGGGTCATTATGGGGTATTGTGTCATTATGGGTAGTGTGTCATTATGGGGTATTGTGTCATTATGGGGTATTGTGTCATTATGGGGTATTGAGTCACTATGGGGTATTGTGTCACTATGGGGTATTGAGTCATTATTGGATATTGAGTCATTATTGGGTATTGAGTCATTATGGGGTATTGGGTCATTATGGGGTATTGGGTCATTATGTCATTATGGGTTATTGAGTCATTATGTCATTGTGGGGTATTGGGTCATTATGGGGTGTTTTGATCTGTATAGTGATGATGATGGTGTGTGTTCTCGGTGGGCTGTTTTGATCTGTATAGTGATGAAGGTGAATTCACCAATTTGTAAGTCGCTCTGGATAAGAGCGTCTGCTAAATTACTTAAATGTAATGTAAATGTAGGTAAGGAGGGGGGTACACACTATACTGTCAGGTAAGGGGGGGGGGGGGGGGGTCCACACTATACTGTCAGGGGGGTATACTGTCAGGGGGGGGTACACACTATACTGTCAGGGGGTACACACTATACTGTCAGGGGGGTACACACTATACTGTCAGGTAAGGGGGGGGTACACACTATACTGTCAGGTAAGGGGGGGGGTACACACTATACTGTCAGGTAAGGGGGGGTACACACTATACTGTCAGGTAAGGAGGGGGGGTACACACTATACTGTCAGGTAAGGAGGGGGGTACACACTATACTGTCAGGTAAGGAGGGGGGGTACACACTATACTGTCAGGTAAGGGGGGGGTACACACTATACTGTCAGGTACACACTATACTGTCAGGAGGGGGGGGTACACACTATACTGTCAGGTAAGGAGGGGGTACACACTATACTGTCAGGTAAGGAGGGGGGGTACACACTATACTGTCAGGTAAGGGGGGGTACACACTATACTGTCAGGTAAGGAGAGGGGGGGGGTACACACTATACTGTCAGGTAAGGAGGGGGGGTACACACTATACTGTCAGGTAAGGGGGGGGGGTCCACACTATACTGTCAGGTAGGGGGGTCACACTATACTGTCAGGTAGGGGGGGGGGTACACACTATACTGTCAGGTAAGGAGGGGGGTCCACACTATACTGTCAGGGGGGGGTACACACTATACTGTCAGGTAAGGGGGGGGTCCACACTATACTGTCAGGTAAGGGGGGGGTACACACTATACTGTCAGGGGGTACTACACTATACTGTCAGGGGGGTACACACTATACTGTCAGGTAGGGGGGGGGGTACACACTATACTGGGGGGGTACACACTATACTGTCAGGTAAAGGGGGGTCCACACTATACTGTCAGGTAAGGGGGGGGGGGTACACACTATACTGTCAGGTAAGGGGGGGGGGTACACACTATACTGTCAGGTAAGGGGGGGGGTCCACACTATACTGTCAGGTAAGGGGGGGGGTAAGGTACACACTATACTGTCAGGTAAGGGGGGGGGGGTACACACTATACTGTCAGGTAAGGGGGGGTACACACTATACTGTCAGGTAAGGGGGGTACACACTATACTGTCAGGTAAGGGGGGGGGGGTCCACACTATACTGTCAGGTAAAGGGGGGGGGTACACACTATACTGTCAGGTAAGGGGGGGGGTACACACTATACTGTCAGGTAAGGGGGGGGGTACACACTATACTGTCAGGTAAGGGGGGGTACACACTATACTGTCAGGTAAGGGGGTACACACTATACTGTCAGGGGGGTAAGGGGGGGGTACACACTATACTGTCAGGTAAGGAGGGGGGGGGTCCACACTATACTGTCAGGTAAGGGGGGGGGGGGTACACACTATACTGTCAGGTAGGGGGGGGGGTCCACACTATACTGTCAGGGGGGGGGTCACACACTATACTGTCAGGTAACTGTCAGGTAAGGGGGGGTACACACTATACTGTCAGGTAGGGGGGGGGGTCCACACTATACTGTCAGGTAAGGGGGGTACACACTATACTGTCAGGTAAGGGGGGTACACACTATACTGTCAGGTAAGGGGGGGTACACACTATACTGTCAGGGGGGGGTACACACTATACTGTCAGGTAAGGGTACACACTATACTGGGGGTACACTATACTGTCAGGTAACACTATACTGTCAGGTAAGGGGGGTCAGGTAAGGGGGGGTCCACACTATACTGTCAGGTAAGGGGGGGGGGGGTACACACTATACTGTCAGGTAAGGGGGGGTACACACTATACTGTCAGGTAAGGGGGGGGGGTACACACTATACTGTCAGGTAAGGGGGGGTACACACTATACTGTCCACACTATACTGTCAGGTAAGGGGGGGGGGGACACACTATACTGTCAGGTAAGGGGGGGGGGTACACACTATACTGTCAGGTAAGGGGGGGGGTAACACACTATACTGTCAGGTAAGGAGGGGGGGGTCCACACTATACTGTCAGGTAAGGGGGGGGGTACACACTATACTGTCAGGTAAGGGGGGTACACACTATACTGTCAGGTAAGGGGGGGGGGTACACACTATACTGTCAGGTAAGGGGGGGGGTACACACTATACTGTCAGGTAAGGGGGGGGGTACACACTATACTGTCAGGTAAGGGGGGGGTACACACTATACTGTCAGGTAAGGGGGGGTCCACACTATACTGTCAGGTAAGGGGGGGGGTCCACACTATACTGTCAGGTAAGGAGGGGGGGGGGGTACACACTATACTGTCAGGTAAGGGGGGGGGTACACACTATACTGTCAGGTAAGGGGGGTCAGGTAAGGGGGGGGGGTCCACACTATACTGTCAGGTAAGGGGGGGGTACACACTATACTGTCAGGTAAGGGGGGGGTCCACACTATACTGTCAGGTACACACTATACTGTCAGGTAAGGGGGGGGGTACACACTATACTGTCAGGTGGGGGGGGGTACACTATACTGTCAGGTAAGGGGGGGGGGTACACACTATACTGTCAGGTAAGGGGGGGGTACACACTATACTGTCAGGTAAGGGGGGTCAGGTAAGGACACACTATACTGTCAGGTAAGGGGGGGGGGGGGTCCACACTATACTGTCAGGTAAAGGGGGGGGTACACACTATACTGTCAGGTAAGGTAAGGGGGGGTACACACTATACTGTCAGGTAAGGAGGAGGGGGGGTCCACACTAGTAAGGTAAGGGGGGGGGGTCCACACTATACTGTCAGGTAAAGGGGGGGGTCCACACTATACTGTCAGGTAAGGGGGGGTACACACTATACTGTCAGGTAAGGGGGGGGTACACACTATACTGTCAGGTAAGGGGGGGGGTACACACTATACTGTCAGGTAAGGGGGGGGTCCACACTAT
Organism: Oncorhynchus masou masou; assembly: GCF_036934945.1. NCBI lineage: Eukaryota > Metazoa > Chordata > Actinopteri > Salmoniformes > Salmonidae > Oncorhynchus > Oncorhynchus masou. The sequence goes on along the minus strand of NW_027016550.1, from coordinate 2,415,976 downwards.
ACTGTCAGGTAAGGGGGGTACACACTATACTGTCAGGTAAGGAGGGGGGGTCCACACTATACTGTCAGGTAGGGGGGGGGGGTACACACTATACTGTCAGGTAAGGAGGGGGGTACACACTATACTGTCAGGTAAGGAGGGGGTCCACACTATACTGTCAGGGGGGGGGGTACACTATACTGTCAGGTAAGGGGGGGGGTACTATGTGTCAGGTAAGGGGGGGGGTCCACACTATACTGTCAGGTAAGGAGGGGGGGGGTACACACTATACTGTCAGGTAAGGAGGGGGGGTCCACACTATACTGTCAGGTAAGGGGGGGGTACACACTATACTGTCAGGGGGGGTCCACACTATACTGTCAGGTAAGGAGGGGGGGGTCCACACTATACTGTCAGGTAAGGGGGGGTACACACTATACTGTCAGGTAAGGGGGGGGGTAAGGGGGGGGGTACACACTATACTGTCAGGTAAGGGAGGGGGGGGGTACACACTATACTGTCAGGTAAGGGGGGGGGTACACACTATACTGTCAGGGGGTATACTGTCAGGGGGGGGGTACACACTATACTGTCAGGTAAGGGGGGGGGTCCACACTATACTGTCAGGTAAGGGGGGGTCCACACTATACTGTCAGGTAAGGAGGGGGGTACACACTATACTGTCAGGTAAGGGGGGGGGGGTCCACACTATACTGTCAGGTAAGTCAGGGAGGGGGGGGGGTCCACACTATACTGTCAGGTAGGGGGGGGGGGGTCCACACTATACTGTCAGGTAAGGGGGTCCACACTATACTGTCAGGTAAGGGGGGTCCACACTATACTGTCAGGTAAGGGGGGGTACACACTATACTGTCAGGTAAGGGGGGGGTACACACTATACTGTCAGGTAAGGGGGGGGGTACACACTATACTGTCAGGTAAGGGGGGGGGGTCCACACTATACTGTCAGGTAAGGGGGGGGGGTCCACACTATACTGTCAGGTAAGGAGGGGGGTCCACACTATACTGTCAGGTAAGGGGGGGGGGTCCACACTATACTGTCAGGTAAGGGGGGGGGTACACACTATACTGTCAGGTAAGGGGGTACACACTATACTGTCAGGTAAGGGGGGGTACACACTATACTGTCAGGTAGGGGGGGGGGGGTACACACTATACTGTCAGGGGGGGGTACACACTATACTGTCAGGTAAGGGGGGGGTACACACTATACTGTCAGGTAAGGGGGGTACACACTATACTGTCAGGGGGTACACACACGTATACTAAGTCCACACTATACTGTCAGGTATAGTCAGGTAAGGAGGGGGGGGGGGTACACACTATACTGTCAGGTAAGGGAGGGGGGGGGTACACACTATACTGTCAGGTAAGGAGGGGGGTACACACTATACTGTCAGGTAGGGGGGGGGGGGTACACACTATACTGTCAGGTAAGGGGGGGTACACACTATACTGTCAGGTAAGGAGGGGGGGTACACACTATACTGTCAGGTAAGGGGGGGGGGTACACACTATACTGTCAGGTAAGGGGGGGGGGGTACACACTATACTGTCAGGTAAGGGGGGTACACACTATACTGTCAGGTAAGGGGGGGTACACACTATACTGTCAGGTAAGGGGGGGGGGGTCCACACTATACTGTCAGGTAAGGGGGGGGGGTACACACTATACTGTCAGGTAAGGTAAGGGGGGTACACACTATACTGTCAGGTAAGGGGGGTACACACTATACTGTCAGGGGGGGGGTCCACACTATACTGTCAGGTAAGGGGGGTCCACACTATACTGTCAGGTAGGGGGGGGGGGTACACACTATACTGTCAGGTAAGGGGGGGTCCACACTATACTGTCAGGTAAGGGGGGGTCCACACTATACTGTCAGGTAAGGGGGGGTACACACTATACTGTCAGGTAGGGGGGGGGGTCCACACTATACTGTCAGGGGGGGTCCACACTATACTGTCAGGTAAGGGGGGGGGTACACACTATACTGTCAGGTAAGGAGGGGGGTCCACACTATACTGTCAGGTAGGGGGGGGGGTACACACTATACTGTCACACACTATACTGTCAGGTAAGGTAAGGGGGGGGTCCACACTATACTGTCAGGTAAGGGAGGGGGGTCCACACTATACTGTCAGGTAACACACTATACTGTCAGGGGGGGGGGTCCACACTATACTGTCAGGTAAGGGGGGGGTCCACACTATACTGTCAGGTAAGGGGGGGTCCACACTATACTGTCAGGTAGGGGGGTCCACACTATACTGGGGGGGGGTCCACACTATACTGTCAGGTAAGGGGGGGGGTACACACTATACTGTCAGGTAAGGAGGGGGGGGGTCCACACTATACTGTCAGGTAAGGGGGGGGTCCACACTATACTGTCAGGTAAGGAGGGGGGGTCCACACTATACTGTCAGGGGGGGTACACACTATACTGTCAGGTAAGGGGGAGGGGGGGTCCACACTATACTGTCAGGTAAGGGGGGGGTACACACTATACTGTCAGGTAAGGGGGGGGGGGTCCACACTATACTGTCAGGTAAGGAGGGGGGGTACACACTATACTGTCAGGTAAGGAGGGGGGGGTACACACTATACTGTCAGGTAAGGAGGGGGGGTACACACTATACTGTCAGGTAAGGGGGGGGTACACACTATACTGTCAGGTAAGGAGGGGGGGTACACACTATACTGTCAGGTAAGGAGGGGGGTACACACTATACTGTCAGGTAAGGAGGGGGGGGGGGTACACACTATACTGTCAGGTAAGGGGGGGGGGTACACACTATACTGTCAGGTAAGGGGGGGGGTACACACTATACTGTCAGGTAAGGAGGGGGGGTACACACTATACTGTCAGGTAAGGGGGGGGTACACACTATACTGTCAGGTAAGGAGGGGGGTACACACTATACTGTCAGGTAAGGGGGGGTACACACTATACTGTCAGGTAAGGAGGGGGGGTACACACTATACTGTCAGGTAAGGAGGGGGGGTACACACTATACTGTCAGGTAAGGTACACACTATACTGTCAGGGGGGGGGTCCACACTATACTGTCAGGTAAGGGGGGGGTACACACTATACTGTCAGGGGGGGGTCAGGTAAGGAGGGGGGTCCACACTATACTGTCAGGTAAGGGGGGGGTACACACTATACTGTCAGGTAAGGGGGGGGGGTACACACTATACTGTCAGGTAAGGGGGGGGGTCCACACTATACTGTCAGGTAAGGGGGGTACACACTATACTGTCAGGTAAGGGGGGGTACACACTATACTGTATACTGTCAGGTAGGGGGGGGGTCCACACTATACTGTCAGGTAAGGGGGGGGTCCACACTATACTGTCAGGTAAGGGGGGGGGGTACACACTATACTGTCAGGGGGGGGTACTGTCAGGTAGGGGGGGGTCCACACTATACTGTCAGGTAAGGGGGGGGGGGGTACACACTATACTGTCAGGTAGGGGGGGGGTCCACACTATACTGTCAGGTAAGGGGGGTCCACACTATACTGTCAGGTAAGGAGGGGGGGGTCCACACTATACTGTCAGGTAAGGGGGGGTCCACACTATACTGTCAGGTAAGGAGGAGGGGGGGTCACACTATACTGTCAGGGGGGGTACACACTATACTGTCAGGTAAGGAGGAGGGGGTACACACTATACTGTCAGGTAAGGAGGAGGGGGGGTACACACTATACTGTCAGGTAAGGAGGGGGGTACACACTATACTGTCAGGTAAGGAGGGGGGTCCACACTATACTGTCAGGTAAGGGGGGGGTACACACTATACTGTCAGGTAAGGGGGGGGGTCCACACTATACTGTCAGGTAAGGAGGAGGAGGAGGGGGGGTACACACTATACTGTCAGGTAAGGAGGAGGGGGGGGGGTACACACTATACTGTCAGGTAAGGAGGAGGGGGGTACACACTATACTGTCAGGTAAGGAGGGGGGTACACACTATACTGTCAGGTAAGGAGGGGGGTACACACTATACTGTCAGGTAAGGGGGGGTACACACTATACTGTCAGGTAAGGGGGGGTCCACACTATACTGTCAGGTAAGGGGGGTACACACTATACTGTCAGGTAAGGGGGGGGGTCCACACTATACTGTCAGGTAAGGAGGGGGGGTACACACTATACTGTCAGGTAAGGGGGGGTCCACACTATACTGTCAGGTAAGGAGGGGGGGTACACACTATACTGTCAGGTAAGGAGGGGGGGGTCCACACTATACTGTCAGGTAAGGAGGGGGGGTACACACTATACTGTCAGGTAAGGAAGGGGGGGGTCCACACTATACTGTCAGGTAAGGAGGGGGGTACACACTATACTGTCAGGTAAGGAGGGGGGGTACACACTATACTGTCAGGTAAGGGGGGGGGGTACACACTATACTGTCAGGTAAGGGGGGGGTACACACTATACTGTCAGGTAAGGAGGGGGGGTACACACTATACTGTCAGGTAAGGAGGGGGTACACACTATACTGTCAGGTAAGGGGGGGTACACACTATACTGTCAGGTAAGGAGGTGGGGGGTACACACTATACTGTCAGGTAAAGGGGGGTACACACTATACTGTCAGGTAAGGGGGGGGTCCACACTATACTGTCAGGTAAGGAGGAGGGGGTCCACACTATACTGTCAGGTAAGGGGGGTCCACACTATACTGTCAGGTAAGGGGGGGGTACACACTATACTGTCAGGTAAGGAGGGGGGGGGTACACACTATACTGTCAGGTAAGGGGGGGGGGTACACACTATACTGTCAGGTAAGGAGGGGGGGTCCACACTATACTGTCAGGTAAGGGGGGTTACACACTATACTGTCAGGTAAGGAGGGGGGTCCACACTATACTGTCAGGTAAGGAGGAGGGGGGGTCCACACTATACTGTCAGGTAAAGGGGGGGTACACACTATACTGTCAGGTAAGGAGGAGGGGGTTACACACTATACTGTCAGGTAAGGGGGGGGGGGTACACACTATACTGTCAGGTAAGGGGGGGGGGTTACACACTATACTGTCAGGTAAGGAGGGGGGGGGGGTACACACTATACTGTCAGGTAAGGGGGGTACACACTATACTGTCAGGTAAGGGGGGGGTACACACTATACTGTCAGGTAGGGGGGGGGGTACACACTATACTGTCAGGTAAGGAGGAGGGGGTACACACTATACTGTCAGGTAAGGAGGAGGGGGTACACACTATACTGTCAGGTAAGGGGGGGGGGGGTACACACTATACTGTCAGGTAAGGGGGGGTCCACACTATACTGTCAGGTAAGGAGGGGGGTACACACTATACTGTCAGGTAAGGAGGAGGGGGGGTACACACTATACTGTCAGGTAAGGGGGGTACACACTATACTGTCAGGTAAGGGGGGGGGTCCACACTATACTGTCAGGTAAGGAGGAGGGGGGTCCACACTATACTGTCAGGTAAGGAGGAGGGGGGGTACACACTATACTGTCAGGTAAGGAGGGGGACTGTGTGGGGGGTGTACCAACTCTAAGTGTGTGTGTGTGTCTCTCTGTGTGTGTGTGTGTGTGTCTCTCTGTGTGTCTCTGTGTGTCTCTCTGTGTGTGTGTGTGTCTCTCTGTGTGTCTCTGTGTGTGTGTGTGTGTGTGTGTGTGTGTCTCTCTGTGTGTGTGTGTGTGTCTCTCTGTGTGTGTGTGTGTGTGTCTCTCTGTGTGTGTGTGTGTGTGTGTGTGTGTCTCTCTGTGTGTGTGTCTCTCTGTGTGTGTGTGTGTGTCCCAGGTTGTATCGTGTTTACGGGAAGAAGAACATCCGTCTGGAGTCGGTTCCTCTGAAGGCCTCGTCCCTGGACCCACGGTGAGTTCTGTTGTCATGGAGATGGACAGTCTGTTTTAGCATGGACAACACCATGGAGGGCTTTACAGACTGACAATACTGTTGTCATGGAGATGGACAGTCTGTTTTAGCATGGACAACACCATGGAGGGCTTTACAGACTGACAATACTGTTGTCATGTTGATGGACAGTCTGTTTTAGCATGGACAACACCATGGAGGGCTTTACAGACTGACAATACTGTTGTCATGGAGATGGACAGTCTGTTTTAGCATGGACAACACCATGGAGGGCTTTACAGACTGACAATACTGTTGTCATGGAGATGGACAGTCTGTTTTAGCATGGACAACACCATGGAGGGCTTTACAGACTGACAATACTGTTGTCATGGAGATGGACAGTCTGTTTTAGCATGGACAGCACCACGGAGGGCTTTACAGACTGACAATACTGTTGTCATGGAGATGGACAGTCTGTTTTAGCATGGACAACACCACGGAGGGCTTTACAGACTGACAATACTGTTGTCATGGAGATGGACAGTCTGTTTTAGCATGGACAGCACCATGGAGGGCTTTACAGACTGACAATACTGTTGTCATGGAGATGGACAGTCTGTTTTAGCATGGACAACACCACGGAGGGCTTTACAGACTGACAATACTGTTGTCATGGAGATGGACAGTCTGTTTTAGCATGGACAACACCACGGAGGGCTTTACAGACTGACAATACTGTTGTCATGGAGATGGACAGTCTGTTTTAGCATGGACATCACCATGGAGGGCTTTACAGACTGACAATACTGTTGTCATGGAGATGGATAGTGTGTTTTAGCATGGACATCACCATGGAGGGCTTTACAGACTGACAATACTGTTGTCATGGAGATGGACAGTCTGTTTTAGCATGGACAACACCATGGAGGGCTTTACAGACTGACAATACTGTTGTCATGGAGATGGACAGTCTGTTTTAGCATGGACAGCACCATGGAGGGCTTTACAGACTGACAATACTGTTGTCATGGAGATGGACAGTCTGTTTTAGCATGGACAGCACCATGGAGGGCTTTACAGACTGACAATACTGTTGTCATGGAGATGGATAGTGTGTTTTAGCATGGACAGCACCATGGAGGGCTTTACAGACTGACAATACTGTTGTCATGGGGATGGATAGCCTGTTTTATGGTTCCTATAGTTCTAATGCTCTGTGTTCCTGTAGTTCTAATGCTCTGTGTTCCTGTAGTTCTAATGTTCTGTGTTCCTGTAGTTCTAATGCTCCATGTTCCTGTAGTTCTAATATTCTGTGTTCCTGTAGTTCTAATGTTCTGTGTTCCTGTAGTTCTAATGCTCTGTGTTCCTGTAGTTGTAATATTCTGTGTTCCTGTAGTTCTAATGTTCTGTGTTTCTGTAGTTCTAATGCTCTGTGTTCCTGTAGTTCTGAAGTTCTAATATTCTGTGTTTCTGTAGTTCTAATGTTCTGTGTTCCTGTAGTTCTAATATTCTGTGTTCCTGTAGTTCTAATGCTCTGTGTTCCTGTAGGTTTGTCTTCCTGGTGGATACGGGTCTGGAGATTCTCATCTGGAGAGGAGCCAACGCTACTCTGGCCGGTACCACTAAGGCCCGGTAACTAACACACACCAACGCTACTCTGGCCGGTACCACTAAGGCCGGGTAACTAACACACACCAACGCTACTCTGGCCGGTACCACTAAATCAAAACAAATCAAATGTATTTATAAAGCCCTTCTTACATCAGCTGATATCTCAAAGTGCTGTACAGAAACCCAGCCTAAAACCCCAAACAGCAAACAATGCAGGTGTAGAAGCACGGTGGCTCGGAAAAACTCCCTAGAAAGGCCAAAACCTAGGAAGAAACCTAGAGAGGGACCAGGCTGTGTGGGGTGGCCAGTCCTCTTCTGGCTGTGCCGGGTGGAGATTATAACAGAACATGGCCAAGATGTTCAAATGTTCATAAATGACCAGCATGGTCCAATAATAATAAGGCAGAACAGTTGAAACTGGAGCAGCAGCACGGCCAGGTGGACTGGGGACAGCAAGGAGTCATCATGTCAGGTAGTCCTGAGGCATGGTCCTAGGGCTCCGGTCCTCCGAGAGAGAGGGGGTGGGGGCGTCCGCTGAGTCGGGGGTGGGGGGCGTCCGCTGAGTCGTGGGTGGGGGGCGTCCGCTGAGTCGGGGGGGGGCTATTGAACGTACAGTTCTAAACACCTCACTCTGGCGTTTTTGAATTTAAACTTTATTTACACAATTGGCACAGCGTCATCTGGGTTTGGCAGTCATTGTAGATAAGAATTAGATCTTTTTACCTTTATTTAACTAGGCAAGTCAGTTCAGAATAAATTGTTATTTTCCACGACGGCCTACCGGGGAGCAGTGGGTTAACTGCCTTGTTCAGGGGCAGGACGACGGCCTACCGGGTTACAGTGGGTTAACTGCCTTGTTCAGGGGCAGGACGACGGCCAACCGGGGAACAGTGGGTTAACTGCCTTGTTCAGGGGCAGGACGACGGCCAACCGGGGAGCAGTGGGTTAACTGCCTTGTTCAGGGGCAGGACGACGGCCTACCGGGGAACAGTGGGTTAACTGCCTTGTTCAGGGGCAGGACGACGGCCAACCGGGAAGCAGTGGGTTAACTGCCTTGTTCAGGGGCAGGACGACGGCCAACCGTGGAGCAGTGGGTTAACTGCCTTGTTCAGGGGCAGGACGACGGCCAACCGGGGAGCAGTGGGTTAACTGCCTTGTTCAGGGGCAGGACGACGGCCAACCGGGGAGCAGTGGGTTAACTGCCTTGTTCAGGGGCAGGACGACGGCCTACCGGGGAACAGTGGGTTAACTGCCTTGTTCAGGGGCAGGACGACGGCCTACCGGGGAGCAGTGGGTTAACTGCCTCGTTCAGGGGCATCTTGCAACCTTTTTGTTACAAGTCCAATGCTCTAACCACTAGGCTACCAACCTGCGACCTGGTGTGTGTGTTCGTGTGTGCCTGCCCATGAATGTCTCTGACTGTGTGTGTGTGTGTAGGCTGTTTGCAGAGAAGATCAATAAGAATGAGCGTAAGGGGAAGGCAGAGATCACCACCCTGCAGCAGAGTCAGGAACCTCCTAACTTCTGGGAGGTTCTGGGAGGACAACCTGAAGAGATACGCAAACACGTCCCTGATGACTTCAAACCCGTACGACCCAAACTATACAAGGTAACTCCCTGACCTCTGACCTCTAATCAGACACGTCCCTGATGACTTCAAACCCGTACGACCCAAACTATACAAGGTAACTCCCTGACCTCTGACCTCTAATCAGACACGTCCCTGATGACTTCACACCCGTAAGACCCAAACTATACAAGGTAACTCCCTGACCTCTGACCCCTGACCTCTAATTAGACAACGTCCCTGATGACTTCACACCCGTACGACCCAAACTATACAAGGTACCCTCTGACCCATGACATCTAATTCTTTAGTTGGGTCTGGGCTAATGTTGTTGTTTAGGTAGGTCTGGGTCTGGGATAATGTTTGTGTTGTTTTGGTGGGTCTGGGATGATGTTGTTGTTTAGGTGGGTCTGGGATGATGTTGTTGTTTAAGTGGGTCTGGGATAATGTTGTTTAGGTGGGTCTGGGATGATGTTGTTGTTTAAGTGGGTCTGGGATAATGTTGTTTAGGTGGGTCTGGGATGATGTTGTTGTTTAGGTGGGTCTGGGATGATGTTGTTGTTTAGGTGGGTCTGGGATGATGTTGTTGTTTAGGTGGGTCTGGGATGATGTTGTTGTTTAGGTGGGTCTGGGATGATGATGATGTTGTTTAGGTGGGTCTGGGATGATGTTGTTGTTGTTTAGGTGGGTCTGGGATGATGTTGTTGTTGTTTAGGTGGGTCTGGGATGACGTTGTTGTTGTTTAGGTGGGTCTGGGATGACGTTGTTGTTGTTTAGGTGGGTCTGGGATGACGTTGTTGTTGTTTAGGTGGGTCTGGGATGACGTTGTTGTTGTTTAGGTGGGTCTGGGATGACGTTGTTGTTTAGGTGGGTCTGGGATGACGTTGTTGTTGTTTAGGTGGGTCTGGGATGACGTTGTTTAGGTGGGTCTGGGATGATGTTGTTGATGTTTAGGTGGGTCTGGGATGATGTTGTTGTTGTTGTTGTTGATTAGGTGGGTCTGGGTCTGGGATATCTGGAGCTCCCTCAAATCAACTACAAGCTGTCAGTGGAACACAAAGAGAAGGTCAAACTGGACAAACTGCCGGAACTACGACTGGTAACTATGGGGTAACTGTGGTGTAACTATGGGGGGTAACTGTGGTGTAACTATGGTGTAACTATGGGGTAACTGTGGTGTAACTATGGGGGGTAACTGTGGTGTAACTATGGGGTAACTGTGGTGTAACTATGGGGTAACTGTGGTGTAACTATGGGGTAACTATGGTGTAACTATGGGGGGTAACTGTGGTGTAACTGGTGTAACTATGGGGTAACTGTGGTGTAACTAAACTGCATAGGTAACCTGTTCTATTATAATCAGTCTGTCTGTCTCTCGCTGTCTGTCTCTCGCTGTCTGTCTCTCGCTGTCTGTCTCTCGCTGTCTGTCTCTCGCTGTCTGTCTCTCGCTGTCTGTCTCTCGCTGTCTGTCTCTCGCTGTCTGTCTCTCGCTGTCTGTCTCTCGCTGTCTGTCTCTCGCTGTCTGTCTCTCGCTGTCTGTCTCTCTCATGTCTCTCTCATGTGTCTCTGTGTCTCTCGCTCCAGACCCTGCTGGACACTAAAGGAGTGTACATCTGTCTCTCTCTCATCTCTGTCTGTCTAGCTCCAGACCCTGCTGGACACTAAAGGAGTGTACATCTCTGTCTCTCTCTCATCTCTGTCTGTCTAGCTCCAGACCCTGCTGGACACTAAAGGAGTGTATATCTGTCTCTCTCTCTCATCTCTGTCTGTCTAGCTCCAGACCCTGCTGGACACTAAAGGAGTGTACATCTCTGTCTCTCTCTCATCTCTGTCTGTCTAGCTCCAGACCCTGCTGGACACTAAAGGAGTGTACATCTCTGTCTCTCTCTCATCTCTGTCTGTCTAGCTCCAGACCCTGCTGGACACTAAAGGAGTGTATATCTGTCTCTCTCTCATCTCTGTCTGTCTAGCTCCAGACCCTGCTGGACACTAAAGGAGTGTACATCTCTGTCTCTCTCTCATCTCTGTCTGTCTAGCTCCAGACCCTGCTGGACACTAAAGGAGTGTACATGTCTGTCTCTCTCTCATCTCTGTCTGTCTAGCTCCAGACCCTGCTGGACACTAAAGGAGTGTATATCCTGGACTGTCTGTCTGATGTGTTTATCTGGATCGGGAGGAAGTCTCCTCGTCTGGTGAGAGCAGCCGCTCTGAAGCTGGGACAGGAAGTCTGCACTATGCTGCACCGCCCCAAACACGCTACTGTTACCAGGAACCTGGAGGGGACAGAGTGCCAGGTAGGCAGATATCCACCTGTGGGTTTTAACTCCAACCCTGTTCCTGGAGAGAGACCCTCCTGTGGGTTTTAACTCCAACCCTGTTCCTGGAGAGAGACCCTCCTGTAGGTTTTAACTCCAACCCTGTTCCTGGAGAGAGACCCTCCTGTGGGTTTTAACTCCAACCCTGTTCCTGGAGAGAGACCCTCCTGTAGGTTTTAACTCCAACCCTGTTCCTGGAGAGAGACCCTCCTGTGGGTTTTAACTCCAACCCTGTTCCTGGAGAGAGACCCTCCTGTAGGTTTTAACTCCAACCCTGTTCCTGGAGAGAGACCCTCCTGTGGGTTTTAACTCCAACCCTGTTCCTGGAGAGAGACCGTCCTGTAGGTTTTAACAGTTTTACTTTAGTGCCTTGTTGCAAACAGGAGGCATGTTTTGAATATTTGTATGAGGTAGTCATTGTATGTGTGGGGTACAGAGATGAGGTAGTCATTGTGTGTGTGGGGTACAGAGATGAGGTAGTCATTAAAACATCATGTTAAACACTATATATACATTATTATTGCACACAGAGTGAGTCCATGCATCAACGAAGCCCTTTTCTTGTGGCTGAGATCCCGTTAACGGGATCGATATGACAACAGCCAGTGACAGTGCAGGGCGCCAAATTCAAAACAACAGAAATCTCATAATTAAAATTCCTCAAACATACATGTATTTTATACCGTTTTAAAGGTAATCTTGTTGTTAATCCCACCACAGTGTCCGATTTCAAATATGCTTTACAGCGAAAGCACACCAAACGATTATGTTTGGTCACCACCAAGCCACACAATTAACACAGCCATTTTCCAGCCAAAGATAGGAGTCACAAAAAGCACAAATGGAGATAAAATGAATCACTAACCTTTGATGATCTTCATCAGATGTCACTCATAGGACTCCTAGCACTTCATGTTCTTCATATTTTGCATAGCCACATCGATTCAACAGAAATACTCATCATAAATGTAGATGATAATACACATGGAATTATAGATATACCTCTCCTTAATTCAACCACTGTGTCAGATTAAAAAAAAACTTTACAGAAAAAGCAAACCATGCAATAATCTGAGATGGCGCTCAGAGAAATAATGAAATTAGCTGCCATGTTGGAGTCAACAGAAACCAGAAATTTCATGATAAATATTCCCTTTGATCTTCATCAGAATGCACTCTCAGGAATCCTAGTTCCACAATAAATGCTTGATTTGTTCGATAATGTCCATTATTTATGTCCAAGTAGCTACTTTTGTTAGCGCGGTAGGTAAATAAATCCAAACGGTCGTGCAGGTCGAGCATTACTTCGGACAACAAGTTGTATTACAGGTCGAAGAAACATTTCAAACTAAGTATAGAATCAATCATTAGGATGTTTTTATCATAAATCTTCAATAAAGTTCCAACCGGAGAATTCCTTTGTGTCTACAGAAGCAATGGAAAGCAGGTCGCTCTCATGTGGATTGTGCGTGACCAGGAAATGGCTCTCAGCCAGTATTCTGACACATTCAGCTCTTATTCAGTCCCACAACACGGAAGCCTCATTCAAGTTTCTAAAGACGGTTGACATCTAGTGGAAGCCCTAGGAAGTGCAACTTCATCCATATCCCAATGTGAATACAATAGGGCCTGGGTTGAAAATATACCAACCTCAGTCTCCAACAGAGTCAATGCCTCACAAGTCCTCAACTGGCAGCTTCATTAAATAGTACCCTTCAAAACACCAGTCTCAACGTCAACGGTGAAGATGCAACCCCGAGATTCTGGCCTTCTTGGCAAGGGGTCAAATGACTTGGCAAGGGAAATACTTAACAAGAGTTGACATGACATTCCAACTCCCCTCCCTTTTCCAAGTGTTTAAGTTTAACAACTAGTAGGATGTCCTAAAGGTGGACTACACACTAACCCTCTCGATCTCTGTCTCTCTCGATCTCTGTCTCTCTCGATCTCTGTCTCTGTCTCTCTCTGTCTCTGTCTCTCTCTGTCTCTGTCTCTCTCTCTCTCTCTCTGTCTCTGTCTCTGTCTCTCTCTGTCTCTCTCTGTCTCTCTCCGTCTCTCTCCGTCTCTCTCCGTCTCTCTCTGTCGATCTCTGTCTCTCTCGGTCGATCTCTGTCTCTCTCGGTCGATCTCTGTCTCTCTCGGTCGATCTCTGTCTCTCTCGGTCGATCTCTGTCTCTCTCGGTCGATCTCTGTCTCTCTCGGTCGATCTCTGTCTCTCTCGGTCGATCTCTGTCGATCTCTGTCTCTCTCTGTCTCTCTCTCCAGGTGTTTAAGTCTAAGTTTCAGAACTGGGATGATGTCCTGAAGGTGGACTACACCAGAGCAGCTGAGAGTGTAGAGCAACAGCAAGGATTACAGGGGAAGGTGAGTAACACGACCTGTTGTGTAGGGGTGTATGCTAGCTAGCTACAGGGGAAGGTGAGTAACACGACCTGTTGTGTAGCGGTGTATGCTAGCTAGCTACAGGGGAAGGTGAGTAACACGACCTGTTGTGTAGGGGTGTATGCTAGCTAGCTACAGGGGAAGGTGAGTAACACGACCAGTTGTATAGGGGTGTATGCTAGCTAGCTACAGGGGAAGGTGAGTAACACGACCTGTTGTGTAGGGGTGTATGCTAGCTAGCTACAGGGGAAGGTGAGTAACACGGCCTGTTGTGTAGCGGTGTATGCTAGCTAGCTACAGGGGAAGGTGAGTAACACGACCTGTTGTGTAGCGGTGTATGCTAGCTAGCTACAGGGGAAGGTGAGTAACACGACCTGTTGTGTAGGGGTGTATGCTAGCTGTAGCGGTGTATGCTAGCTAGCTACAGGGGAAGGTGAGTAACACGACCTGTTGTGTAGCGGTGTATGCTAGCTAGCTACAGGGGAAGGTGAGTAACACGACCTGTTGTGTAGGGGTGTATGCTAGCTAGCTACAGGGGAAGGTGAGTAACACGACCTGTTGTCAGAGAACTAACTTGTTCTTGACAAAGATATTTTAAATATACTCTGACAGAAATAGTTCCTGCTTCCGAGCCAGCCTGTCAGAGTAGAGACTGGGCGTGGTTTAGACTCACCCAGCCTATCGTTGATTGTTGTCATACGAGCTGGTACCAGTCTGTTTGCTACACTACGTTCTGCATGCATCCGTTTTTCTGTTATTCTGTATTTGTCCATCATGAGAAAGGCCCATGGCCCTGAAACTGTTAACAATGTTTCAAGTCAGCTGTGTTGCAAAACACATACATACATCCACACAAGCCAACAGCAGATAATATTCAATCACATATATGGTAACTGGCTGTAGTGCATAACACAGAATCCTCATACTGGCTCCCTCTATCAACTAGCTTGGTGTAGGTGGGTATGCTAGCTAGCTCCCTCTATCAACTAGCTTGGTGTAGGTGGGTATGCTAGCTAGCTCCCTCTATCAACTAGCTTGGTGTGTGGGTGTATGCTTGGTGTAGGGGGGTATGCTAGCTAGCTCCCTCTATCAACTAGCTTGGTGTAGGTGGTGTATGCTAGCTAGCTAGCTCCCTCTATCAACCAGCTTGGTGTAGGTGGGTATGCTAGCTAGCTCCCTCTATCAACTAGCTTGGTGTGGGGGTGTATGCTAGCTAGCTAGCTCCCTCTATCAACTTGCTTAGTGTAGGGGTGTGTGCTAGTTAGCTCCCTCTAGCAACTAGTTTGGTGTAGCTCTTCTAATGATCCTTTACTTTGCTACTTGATGGTGCCTTAACTCTTGACCTTTTAACCCTGACCCCTAACTCTAACCCTGGAATTCCCCAGGGCAGCTGTCTAGGCCCCTTACTGGTAGAATTAGGAATTCCCCAGGGCAGCTTTCTAGGCCATTTTGACTTGTTTCTATCTTTGCTAATGACCTGCCACTGGCTTTGAGTAAAGCCCTTTAGTACCATGCCGACAGGGACCTTTCTCATGTTTGGATCCTGTTTTTGGACTTGATTGGACTTGATTCAAATTAAGTCTTTAAAATGTGTGACCTGTCTTGTCTGTCTCAGGTCAAGAAGGATGCTGAGAAGAAAGATGAGATGAAGGCTGACCTCACCGCCCTCTTCCTCCCCAGACAACCCCCCATGGCCCTCACTGAGGTAAACAGCCCTCTTCCTCCCCAGACAACCCCCCATGGCCCTCACTGAGGTAAACAGCCCTCTTCCTCCCCAGACAACCCCCATGGCCCTCACTGAGGTAAACAGCCCTCTTCCTCCCCAGACAACCCCCCATGGCCCTCACTGAGGTAAACAGCCCTCTTCCTCCCCAGACAACCCCCCATGGCCCTCACTGAGGTAAACAGCCCTCTTCCTCCCCAGACAACCCCCCATGGCCCTCACTGAGGTAAACAGCCCTCTTCCTCCCCAGACAACCCCCCATGACCCTAAACATCAGCTGGTGTGTAAACTCTGGTTCTTGGTAGGGGCAGTTGATTCAGCCACCCTCTGTTGGAAGGAGGGGCAGTTGATTCAGCCCCCCTCTGTTGGAGGTAGGGGCAGTTGGCCTACCTCTGGCCAATCAGATAGCTCAGATCATGGTGGATGACATCACATAACCAGGATGAGAGACTGTCAGCGAATACAGCCGCTGTTTTTGGGACTTGATGTTTCAGCGCTGTCAACACTTTATTCACCCTTGTTGCCATAAAACCCCGTCTCTCCTGGTCGCTGGCGCTACAGAGCGGATCCATAGGAATGTGTTGTTATTAGTGGCAGCTTTTTCATCTTCCTTCTTCCCTCTTCTTCCTCTTCCCTCCTCCCTCTCCCTCTCCTTCCTCTTCCCTCTTCCTGCTCCCTCTTCCTCCTCCCTCCCTCTCCCCCTCCCTCCCTCTCCCCTCTTTCCCCCTCCTCTCTCTTCTCCTTCTCCTCCCCTCCCTCTCTTTCCCCCTCCTCCCCTCCCTCTCTTTCCCCCTCCTCTCTCTTCTCCTTCTCCTCCCCCTCCCTCCCTCTCCCCTCTTTCCCCCTCTCTTCTCCTCCTCCCCTCTTTCCCCCTCCCCTCCCCTCCCCCTCCCCCTCCCCCTCCTCCTCTCTCCAGGCAGAGCAGATGATGGAGGAGTGGAATGAGGATCTGGATGGAATGGAGGGATTTGTGTTGGAGGGGAAGAAGTTTGCTCGTCTGCCGGAGGAGGAGTTTGGACACTTCCACACACAGGACTGCTACGTCTTCCTGTGCAGGTACACACACCACACCACACACACACACACCACACCACACCACACACCACACACACACACACACCCCCCCCCCCCCCCACACACACACACACACACACACACACACAGGACTGCTACGTCTTCCTGTGCAGGTACACACACACACACACACCACACCACACCACCCCACACACACACACACACACACACAGGACTGCTACGTCTTCCTGTGCAGGTACACACACACACCACACCCCCCACACACACACACACACAGGACTGCTACGTCTTCCTGTGCAGGTACACACACACACACCACACCACACCCACACACACACACACACACAGGACTGCTACCTCTTCCTGTGCAGGTACACACACACACCACACCACACCCCCCACACACACACCACACCACACCACTCACTCACTCACTCACTCACTCACTCACACCAGACAGACAGAGAGAGGACTGTAGGTCTGTCTCAGGACCGTAGGAGGACTGTGGGTCTGTCTCAGGACCGTAGGAGGACTGTGGGTCTGTCTCAGGACCGTAGGAGGACTGTGGGTCTGTCTCAGGACCGTAGGAGGACTGTGGGTCTGTCTCAGGACCGTAGGAGGACTGTGGGTCTGTCTCAGGACCGTAGGAGGACTGTGGGTCTGTCTCAGGACCGTAGGAGGACTGTGGGTCTGTCTCAGGACCGTAGGAGGACTGTGGGTCTGTCTCAGGACTGTAGGTCTGCCTCAGGACTGTAGGAGGACTGTAGGTCTGCCTCAGGACTGTAGGAGGACTGTAGGTCTGCCTCAGGACTGTAGGAGGACTGTAGGTCTGCCTCAGGACTGTAGGAGGACTGTAGGTCTGCCTCAGGACTGTAGGAGGACTGTAGGTCTGCCTCAGGACTGTAGGAGGACTGTAGGTCTGCCTCAGGACTGTAGGAGGACTGTGGGTCTGCCTCAGGACTGTAGGAGGACTGTAGGTCTGCCTCAGGACTGTAGGAGGACTGTAGGTCTGCCTCAGGACTGTAGGTCTGTCTCAGGACTGTAGGAGGGCTGTGGGTCTGTCTCAGGACTGTAGGTCTGTCTCAGGACTGTAGGTCTGTCTCAGGACTGTAGGTCTGTCTCAGGACTGTAGGAGGACTGTAGGTCTGTCTCAGGACTGTTGGTCTGTCTCAGGACTGTGGGTCTGTCTCAGGACTGTAGGAGGACTGTGGGTCTGTCTCAGGACTGTAGGTCTGTCTCAGGACTGTAGGTCTGTCTCAGGACTGTAGGTCTGCCTCAGGACTGTAGGAGGACTGTGGGTCTGTCTCAGGACTGTAGGTCTGTCTCAGGACTGTAGGAGGACTGTGGGTCTGTCTCAGGACTGTAGGAGGACTGTAGGTCTGTCTCAGGACTGTAGGAGGACTGTGGGTCTGTCTCAGGACTGTAGGAGGACTGTAGGTCTGTCTCAGGACTGTAGGTCTGTCTCAGGACTGTAGGAGGACTGTAGGTCTGTCTCAGGACTGTAGGAGGACTGTGGGTCTGTCTCAGGACTGTGTGTGTGTGTAGGTATTGTCTCAGGACAGTGTGTGTAGGTATTGTCTCAGTGTGTGTGTGTGTTGAGTTTATTTTATTTTTACAGGGACAGTGCACATTAATCAACGTTTCAGTAAAAGTGCCGGCTAATTTTCAACCGCAGTCCCTGGGCAGGTTATTAAAAACAATTACAATATAGACAATCATTGAGCAGTGAGCAACATAGGACAAGCAAGACGTAGCATACAGCCAGAGCAACAGAGAACAAGCAAGACGTAGCATACAGACAGAGCAACATAGGACAAGCAAGACGTAGCATACAGACAGAACAACATAGATCAAGCAAGACGTAGCATACAGCCAGAGCAACAGAACAAGCAAGACGTAGCATACATAGATCAAGCAAGACGTAGCATACAGCCAGAGCAACAGAGAATAAGCAAGACGTAGCATACAGACAGAGCAACAGAGAACAAGCAAGACGTAGCATACAGCCAGAGCAACATAGATCAAGCAAGACGTAGCATACAGCCAGAGCAACATAGATCAAGCAAGACGTAGCATACAGCCAGAGCAACATAGGACAAGCAAGACGTAGCATAGGAAAAACAAGACGTAGCATACAGACAGAGCAACATAGAACAAGCAAGACGTAGCATACAGCCAGAGCAACATAGAACAAACAAGACGTAGCATACAGCCAGAGCAACATAGAACAAGCAAGACGTAGCATAGGACAAACAAGACGTAGCATACAGACAGAGCAACATAGAACAAACAAGACGTAGCATACAGCCAGAGCAACATAGAACAAGCAAGACATAGCATACAGACAGAGCAACATAGAACAAACAAGACGTAGCATACAGACAGAGCAACATAGAACAAGCAAGACGTAGCATACAGCCAGAGCAACATAGAACAAGCAAGACGTAGCATAGGACAAACAAGACGTAGCATACAGACAGAGCAACATAGAACAAGCAAGACGTAGCATACAGCCAGAGCAACATAGAACAAGCAAGATGTAGCATACAGACAGAGCAACATAGAACAAGCAAGACGTAGCATACAGACAGAGCAACATAGAACAAGCAAGACGTAGCATACAGCCAGAGCAACATAGAACAAACAAGACGTAGCATACAGCCAGAGCAACATAGAACAAGCAAGACGTAGCATACAGACAGAGCAACATAGAACAAGCAGGACGTAGCATACAGCCAGAGCAACATAGAACAAGCAAGATGTAGCATACAGACAGAGCAACATTCATAAAAGCAACAGTGTTTCTACACCTCACAAGCTACAGACAACAGATAACATGGAAACCAGCAACACACAGCTTGACCTTTCGCCATGTCTTCATGCATTTTGTGTGTGTGTGTGTGTGTGTAGGTATTGTCTCAGTGTGTGTGTAGGTATTGTCTCAGGACTGTGTGTCTGTGTAGGTATTGTCTCTGTGTGTCTGTGTAGGTATTGTCTCTGTGTGTCTGTGTGTGTGTAGGTATTGTCTCAGGACTGTGTGTGTGTGTAGGTATTGTCTCAGGACTGTGTGTGTGTCTGTGTAGGTATTGTCTCTGTGTGTCTGTCTGTGTAGGTATTGTCTGTGTGTCTGTCTGTGTAGGTATTGTCTCTGTGTGTCTGTCTGTGTAGGTATTGTCTGTGTGTCTGTCTGTGTAGGTATTGTCTCAGTGTGTCTGTCTGTGTAGGTATTGTCTCAGTGTGTGTGTAGGTATTGTCTCAGTGTGTGTGTGTCTGTCTGTGTAGGTATTGTCTCAGTGTGTCTGTCTGTGTAGGTATTGTCTCACTGTGTGTCTGTCTGTGTAGGTATTGTCTCAGTAGGTATTGTCTCAGTGTGTCTGTCTGTGTAGGTATTGTCTCAGGACTGTCTGTCTGTGTAGGTATTGTCTCAGTGTGTCTGTGTAGGTATTGTCTCAGTGTGTGTGTAGGTATTGTCTCAGTGTGTCTGTGTGTGTAGGTATTGTCTCAGTGTGTGTGTGTATCTGTCTGTGTAGGTATTGTCTCAGTGTGTCTGTCTGTGTAGGTATTGTCTCAGTGTGTGTCTGTGTAGGTATTGTCTCAGTGTGTCTGTGTGTGTAGGTATTGTCTCAGTGTGTGTGTGTCTGTCTGTGTAGGTATTGTCTCAGTGTGTCTGTCTGTGTAGGTATTGTCTCAGTGTGTCTGTCTGTGTAGGTATGGTCTCAGTGTGTCTGTCTGTGTAGGTATTGTCTCAGTGTCTGTCTGTGTAGGTATTGTCTCACTGTGTGTCTGTCTGTGTAGGTATTGTCTCAGTGTGTCTGTCTGTGTAGGTATTGTCTCAGTGTGTCTGTGTGTGTAGGTATTGTCTCAGTGTGTCTGTGTGCGTAGGTATTGTCTCAGTGTGTCTGTGTGCGTAGGTATTGTCTCAGTGTGTCTGTAGGTATTGTCTCAGTGTGTCTGTCTGTGTAGGTATTGTCTCAGTGTGTCTGTCTGTGTAGGTATTGTCTCAGTGTGTCTGTCTGTGTAGGTATTGTCTCAGTGTGTCTGTCTGTGTAGGTATTGTCTCAGTGTGTCTGTCTGCGTAGGTATTGGGTGCCAGTAGAATACGACGATGAGGACAAGGAGAAGAAGGAGAGGCACGGCCACCACGGAGGAGAGGAAGAGGAGGAGGAGAGGGTGGAGGAAGACTTCCAGTGTGTTGTGTATTTCTGGCAGGGCCGGCAGGCCTCCAACATGGGCTGGCTCACCTTCACCTTCTCTCTGCAGAAGAAGTTTGAGAGTCTCTTCCCTGGGAAACTGGAGGTACACACACACACACACACACACACACACACACACACACACACACACACACACACACAGTAGGACGAGACATCCCTCGCGCTAGAGGTTCCTAATGTTTTGTCGGTCCCCAATATATCTGTTCTCTGTAGGTGGTCCGTATGACTCAGCAGCAGGAGAACCTCAAGTTCCTGTCTCACTTCAAGAGGAAGTTCATCGTTCATAAAGGGAAGAGGAAACAGAAGATCGATGCCGCCCAGCCCTCCCTCTACCACATACGCACCAATGGCAGCGCTCTCTGTACCAGGTACACACCCCCTCTACCACATAGCACCAATGGCAGAGCTCTCTGTACCAGGTACACACCCCCTCTACCACATAGCACCAATGGCAGGGCTCTCTGTACCAGGTACACACCCCCTCTACCACATAGCACCAATGGCAGGGCTCTCTGTACCAGGTACACACCCCCTCTACCACATAGCACCAATGGCAGGGCTCTCTGTACCAGGTACACACCCCTCTACCACATAGCACCAATGGCAGGGCTCTCTGTACCAGGTACACACCCCCTCTACCACATAGCACCAATGGCAGGGCTCTCTGTACTCAAACTGTAAATCAGGTTACGTGACACTAGAACGGCTGTGACGAGGAGACGTTGTTTTTCAATGGAGGAAGCCAACTGAAGCTCTCCTCTCCCTCTTTCTCCCATTCCTCTCCCTCTCTCCTTCCTCTCCCTCTCTACTTTCTCTCCTCTCCCTCTCTCCTTTCTCTCCTCTCCCTCTCTTTCTCTCTCTCCTCTTTCTCCCCCTCTCCTCTCTTGCTCTCCCTCCCCTCTCTCGCCCTCTTTCTCCCTCACCTCTCCCCTCTCTATTTCTCCCTCTCCCTCCTCTCTCTCCCTCTCCCTCCTCTCTCTCCCTCTCCTCTCTCCCCCCCACCTCTCTTCCTCTCCTCTCCCTCTTTCTCCCTCTCCCTCTTTCTCCCC
Organism: Oncorhynchus masou masou; assembly: GCF_036934945.1. Classification (NCBI taxonomy): domain Eukaryota; kingdom Metazoa; phylum Chordata; class Actinopteri; order Salmoniformes; family Salmonidae; genus Oncorhynchus; species Oncorhynchus masou. The sequence goes on along the minus strand of NW_027016550.1, from coordinate 2,394,241 downwards.
CTCCTCTCCCTCTCTCTCTCTTTCTCCCCCTCCTCTCCCCTCTCTCTCTTTCTCCCTCCTCTCCCTCTCTCTCTCGCCCCTCTTTCTCCCCCTCCTCTCCTCTCTCTTTCTCCTCTCTTTCTCCCTCTCCTCTCTCCCCTCTCTCTCGCCCTCTTTCTCCCTCTCCTCTCCCTCCCTCTCTTTCTCCCTCTCCTCTCCCCCTTCTCCCTTCTCCTCTCTCTCCCCCTTCTCCCTTCTCCTCTCTCTCTTTCTCCCTCTCCTCTCTCCCCTCTCTCTCGCCCTCTTTCTCCCTCTCCTCTCCCTCTCCTCTCTTTCTCCCTTCTCCTCCCTCTCCTCTCCCCCTTCTCCCTTCTCCTCTCTCTCCCCCTTCTCCCCCCTCTCCCTCTCCTCTCTCCCCCTTCTCCCTTCTCCCTCTCCCTTCTCCCCCTTCTCTCCTCTCCCTTCTCCTCTCCCCCTTCTCCCTTCTCCCTCTCCCTTCTCCCCCTTCTCTCCTCTCCCTTCTCCTCCCTTCTCCCCCTCCTCTCCCTCCTCTCCTCTCCCTCCTCTCCCCCTCTCCTCTCCCTTCTCCCCCTCCCCTCTCCCTCTCCAGGACCATCCAGATAGGAACGGACTCCGGTAACCTGAACTCAGAGTTCTGCTTCATCCTCAAGGTCAGTTATATACCTGAGACACACTGACCTCTGACCTCAATAACACAGGACATATCACACTGAAAGAAACCTTTAACCTGTCAGAACTTCAATTGAGTGTAAAATGTAAGTAGCTTAATAGTGTGTGTGTGTAGGTGCCGTTTGAGAGCACAGACAACCAGGGGATAGTGTATACCTGGGTGGGCCGGGCTGCTGATCCTGATGAGGCCAAACTGGCGGAAGACATCATGAACTGTATGTTTGATGACACCTACAGCAAACAGGTACGTCTGTCTGTTACACCTGTCTGCCTGTTACACCTGTCTGCCTGTTACACCTGGCTGTCTGTTACACCTGGCTGTCTGTTACACCTGGCTGTCTGTTACACCTGGCTGTCTCTTACACCTGGCTGGCTGTTACACCTGGCTGGCTGGCTGTTACACCTGGCTGGCTGTCTGTTACACCTGGCTGGCTGTTACACCTGGCTGGCTGGCTGTTACACCTGGCTGGCTGTCTGTTACACCTGGCTGGCTGTCTGTTACACCTGGCTGGCTGGCTGTTACACCTGGCTGTCTCTTACACCTGGCTGTTACACCTGTCTGGCTGTCTGTTACACCTGTCTGGCTGTCTGTTACACCTGTCTGGCTGTCTGTTACACCTGGCTGTCTGTCTGTTACACCTACCTGGCTGGCTGGCTGTTACACCTGTCTGGCTGGCTGTTACACCTGTCTGTCTGTTACACCTGTCTGTCTGTTACACCCGGCTGGCAGTTTGACTGGTTAACATGGAACCTCTGACCGTGGCAGTTTGACTGGTCAACATGGAACCTCTGACCGTGGCAGTTTGACTGGTCAACATGGAACCTCTGACCGTGGCAGTTTGACTGGTTAACATGGAACCTCTGACCGTGGCAGTTTGACTGGTTAACATGGAACCTCTGACCGTGGCAGTTTGACTGGTTAACATGGAACCTCTGACCGAGGCAGTTTGACTGGTCAACATGGATGGAACCTCAGACCGAGGCAGTTTGACTGGTTAACATGGATGGAACCTCTGACCGTGGCAGTTTGACTGGTTAACATGGATGGAACCTCTGACCGTGGCAGTTTGACTGGTTAACATGGAACCTCTGACCGTGGCAGTTTGACTGCCTAACATGGAACCTCTGACCGAGGCAGTTTGACTGGTTAACATGGAACCTCTGACCGTGGCAGTTTGACTGGTCAACATGGAACCTCTGACCGAGGCAGTTTGACTGGTCAACATGAATGGAACCTCTGACCGAGGCAGTTTGACTGGTTAACATGGAACCTCTGACCGTGGCAGTTTGACTGGTCAACATGGATGGAACCTCTGACCGAGGCAGTTTGACTGGTTAACATGGATGGAACCTCTGACCGGGGCAGTTTGACTGGTTAACATGGAACCTCTGACCGAGGCAGTTTGACTGGTCAACATGGAACCTCTGACCGTGGCAGTTTGACTGGTCAACATGGAACCTCTGACCGAGGCAGTTTGACTGGTCAACATGGAACCTCTGACCGTGGCAGTTTGACTGGTCAACATGGAACCTCTGACCGTGGCAGTTTGACTGGTTAACATGGAACCTCTGACCGAGGCAGTTTGACTGGTCAACATGGAACCTCTGACCATGGCAGTTTGACTGGTCAACATGGAACCTCTGACCGAGGCAGTTTGACTGGTCAACATGGAACCTCTGACCGTGGCAGTTTGACTGGTCAACATGGAACCTCTGACCGTGGCAGTTTGACTGGTTAACATGGAACCTCTGACCGTGGCAGTTTGACTGGTTAACATGGAACCTCTGACCGTGGCAGTTTGACTGGTTAACATGGAACCTCTGACCGAGGCAGTTTGACTGGTCAACATGGATGGAACCTCAGACCGTGGCAGTTTGACTGGTTAACATGGATGGAACCTCTGACCGTGGCAGTTTGACTGGTTAACATGGATGGAACCTCTGACCGTGGCAGTTTGACTGGTTAACATGGAACCTCTGACCGAGGCAGTTTGACTGGTTAACATGGAACCTCTGACCGTGGCAGTTTGACTGGTCAACATGGAACCTCTGACCGAGGCAGTTTGTCTGGTCAACATGGAACCTCTGACCGAGGCAGTTTGACTGGTTAACATGGAACCTCTGACCGAGGCAGTTTGTCTGGTTAACACGGAACCTCTGGCCGTGGCAGTTTGTCTGGTAAACATCATTATAATTCTATGATAAGAACCTGCTTTGACCCGGAGCTCCTTTCTCCTAGGTGATCAATGAGGGGGAGGAGCCGGAGAACTTCTTCTGGGTGGGGATTGGCTGTCAGAAGGTATACGACGAGGACGCTGACTATATGAAGTACGCCAGACTGTTCCGCTGCTCCAATGAGAAGGGATACTTCGCCGTGTCTGAGAAATGTTCTGACTTCTGTCAGGACGACCTGGCCGACGATGACATCATGCTACTGGACAACGGCAAAAAGAGGTGGTACACTACACCTGTCTGTCTATATACACCTGTACACTACACCTGTCTGTCTATATACACCTGTACACTACACCTGTCTGTCTATATACACCTGGACACTACACCTGTCTGTCTATATACACCTGGACACTACACCTGTCTGTCTATATACACCTGTACACTACACCTGTCTGTCTATATACACCTGGACACTACACCTGTCTGTCTATATACACCTGTACACTACACCTGTCTGTCTATATACACCTGGACACTACACCTGTCTGTCTATATACACCTGGACACTACACCTGTCTGTCTATATACACCTGGACACTACACCTGTCTGTCTATATACACCTGGACACTACACCTGTCTGTCTATATACACCTGGACACTACACCTGTCTGTCTATATACAGGGCCTGGACACTACACCTGTCTGTCTATATACAGGGCCTGGACACTACACCTGTCTGTCTATATACAGGGCCTGGACACTACACCTGTCTGTCTATATACAGGGCCTGGACACTACACCTGTCTGTCTATATACAGGGCCTGGACACTACACCTGTCTGTCTATATACAGGGCCTGGACACTACACCTGTCTGTCTATATACAGGGCCTGGACACTACACCTGTCTGTCTATATACAGGGCCTGGACACTACACCTGTCTGTCTATATACAGGGCCTGGACACTACACCTGTCTGTCTATATACAGGGCCTGGACACTACACCTGTCTGTCTATATACAGGGCCTGGACACTACACCTGTCTGTCTATATACAGGGCCTGGACACTACACCTGTCTGTCTATATACAGGGCCTGGACACTACACCTGTCTGTCTATATACAGGGCCTGGACACTACACCTGTCTGTCTATATACAGGGCCTGGACACTACACCTGTCTGTCTATATACAGGGCCTGGACACTACACCTGTCTGTCTATATACAGGGCCTGGACACTACACCTGTCTGTCTATATACAGGGCCTGGACACTACACCTGTCTGTCTATATACAGGGCCTGGACACTACACCTGTCTGTCTATATACAGGGCCTGGACACTACACCTGTCTGTCTATATACAGGGCCTGGACACTACACCTGTCTGTCTATATATACAGGGCCTGGACACTACACCTGTCTGTCTATATATACAGGGCCTGGACACTACACCTGTCTGTCTATATACAGGGCCTGGACACTACACCTGTCTGTCTATATATACAGGGCCTGGACACTACACCTGTCTGTCTATATATACAGGGCCTGGACACTACACCTGTCTGTCTATATATACAGGGCCTGGACACTACACCTGTCTGTCTATATATACAGGGCCTGGACACTACACCTGTCTGTCTATATATACAGGGCCTGGACACTACACCTGTCTGTCTATATATACAGGGCCTGGACACTACACCTGTCTGTCTATATACAGGGCCTGGACACTACACCTGTCTGTCTATATACAGGGCCTGGACACTACACCTGTCTGTCTATATACAGGGCCTGGACACTACACCTGTCTGTCTATATACAGGGCCTGGACACTACACCTGTCTGTCTATATACAGGGCCTGGACACTACACCTGTCTGTCTATATATACAGGGCCTGGACACTACACCTGTCTGTCTATATACAGGGACTGGACACTACACCTGTCTGTCTATATACACTACACCTGTCTGTCTATATACACTACACCTGTCTGTCTATATACAGGGCCTGGACACTGCACCTGTCTGTCTATATACAGGGCCTGGACACTGCACCTGTCTGTCTATATACACTACACCTGTCTGTCTATATATACAGGGCCTACACTACACCTGTCTGTCTATATACAGGGCCTGGACACTACACCTGTCTGTCTATATACAGGGCCTGGACACTACACCTGTCTGTCTATATACAGGGCCTGGACACTACACCTGTCTGTCTATATACAGGGCCTGGACACTACACCTGTCTGTCTATATACAGGGCCTGGACACTACACCTGTCTGTCTATATACAGGGCCTGGACACTACACCTGTCTGTCTATATACAGGGCCTGGACACTACACCTGTCTGTCTATATACAGGGCCTGGACACTACACCTGTCTGTCTATATACAGGGCCTGGACACTACACCTGTCTGTCTATATACAGGGCCTGGACACTACACCTGTCTGTCTATATACAGGGCCTGGACACTACACCTGTCTGTCTATATACAGGGCCTGGACACTACACCTGTCTGTCTATATACAGGGCCTGGACACTACACCTGTCTGTCTATATACAGGGCCTGGACACTACACCTGTCTGTCTATATACAGGGCCTGGACACTACACCTGTCTGTCTATATACAGGGCCTGGACACTACACCTGTCTGTCTATATACAGGGCCTGGACACTACACCTGTCTGTCTATATACAGGGCCTGGACACTACACCTGTCTGTCTATATACAGGGCCTGGACACTACACCTGTCTGTCTATATACAGGGCCTGGACACTACACCTGTCTGTCTATATATACAGGGCCTGGACACTACACCTGTCTGTCTATATATACAGGGCCTGGACACTACACCTGTCTGTCTATATATATACAGGGCCTGGACACTACACCTGTCTGTCTATATATACAGGGCCTGGACACTACACCTGTCTGTCTATATATACAGGGCCTGGACACTACACCTGTCTGTCTATATATACAGGGCCTGGACACTACACCTGTCTGTCTATATATACAGGGCCTGGACACTACACCTGTCTGTCTATATATACAGGGCCTGGACACTACACCTGTCTGTCTATATATACAGGGCCTGGACACTACACCTGTCTGTCTATATATACAGGGCCTGGACACTACACCTGTCTGTCTATATACAGGGCCTGGACACTACACCTGTCTGTCTATATATACAGGGCCTGGACACTACACCTGTCTGTCTATATATACAGGGCCTGGACACTACACCTGTCTGTCTATATACAGGGCCTGGACACTACACCTGTCTGTCTATATATACAGGGCCTGGACACTACACCTGTCTGTCTATATATACAGGGCCTGGACACTACACCTGTCTGTCTATATATACAGGGCCTGGACACTACACCTGTCTGTCTATATATACAGGGCCTGGACACTACACCTGTCTGTCTATATATACAGGGCCTGGACACTACACCTGTCTGTCTATATATACAGGGCCTGGACACTACACCTGTCTGTCTATATATACAGGGCCTGGACACTACACCTGTCTGTCTATATATACAGGGCCTGGACACTACACCTGTCTGTCTATATATACAGGGCCTGGACACTACACCTGTCTGTCTATATATACAGGGCCTGGACACTACACCTGTCTGTCTGTCTATATATACAGGGCCTGGACACTACACCTGTCTGTCTATATATACAGGGCCTGGACACTACACCTGTCTGTCTGTCTATATATACAGGGCCTGGACACTACACCTGTCTGTCTGTCTATATATACAGGGCCTGGACACTACACCTGTCTGTCTGTCTATATATACAGGGCCTGGACACTACACCTGTCTGTCTGTCTATATATACAGGGCCTGGACACTACACCTGTCTGTCTGTCTATATATACAGGGCCTGGACACTACACCTGTCTGTCTGTCTATATATACAGGGCCTGGACACTACACCTGTCTGTCTGTCTATATATACAGGGCCTGGACACTACACCTGTCTGTCTGTCTATATATACAGGGCCTGGACACTACACCTGTCTGTCTGTCTATATATACAGGGCCTGGACACTACACCTGTCTGTCTATATAGGGCCTACAGGGTCTGTCTATATATACAGGGCCTGGACACTACACCTGTCTGTCTGTCTATATATACAGGGCCTGGACACTACACCTGTCTGTCTATATATACAGGGCCTGGACACTACACCTGTCTGTCTATATATACAGGGCCTGGACACTACACCTGTCTGTCTATATACAGGGCCTGGACACTGCACCTGTCTGTCTATATACAGGGCCTGGACACTGCACCTGTCTGTCTATGTACACTACACCTGTCTGTCTATATACACTACACCTGTCTGTCTATATACACTACACCTGTCTGTCTATATACACTGCACCTGTCTGTCTATATACAGGGCCTGGACACTACACCTGTCTGTCTATATACACCTGTACACTACACCTGTCTGTCTATATACACTACACCTGTCTGTCTATATACAGGGCCTGGACACTGCACCTGTCTGTCTATATACACCTGGACACTACACCTGTCTGTCTATATACACCTGGACACTGCACCTGTCTGTCTATATACAGGGCCTGGACACTGCACCTGTCTGTCTATATACACCTGGACACTACACCTGTCTGTCTATATACACTACACCTGTCTGTCTATATACACTACACCTGTCTGTCTATATACACTACACCTGTCTGTCTATATACAGGGCCTGGACACTGCACCTGTCTGTCTATATACACCTGGACACTACACCTGTCTGTCTATATACACCTGTACACTACACCTGTCTGTCTATATACACTACACCTGTCTGTCTATATACACTACACCTGTCTGTCTATATACAGGGCCTGGACACTACACCTGTAATAGTGTTTCCTGTCTCTCTCTCTGTCAGGTGTACATGTGGGTGGGAACTCAGACCAGTCAGGTAGAAATTAAACTCAGCCTCAAAGCCTGCCAGGTAAGCGATGTGACCCTCTCGCGCCTCTACTGTAATGATTTTCAGGCTGGAATTGAATCCGATCCCACTTTGTCAGCTATGATCCATTTAAAGGCAATGTTCCTGTTCCAAGACCACATTCACAGTGAACCCTGCACATGTTGGCTCAATTACCTTTAAATGGAGCACAGGAGACAGAGTGATGGGATTGAACCCTGGCCGCCTTTTCATGATTTACTGTGTCTAGATGTCATTCTGTCATTCTATTGTTTTACTAGATCTTTACTGTGTCTAGATGTCATTCTGTCAGTCTATTGTTTTACTAGATCTTTACTGTGTCTAGATGTCATTCTGTCAGTCCATTGTTTTACTAGATCTTTACTGTGTCTAGATGTCATTCTGTCAGTCTATTGTTTTACTAGATCTTTACTGTGTCTAGATGTCATTCTGTCAGTCTATTGTTTTACTAGATCTTTACTGTGTCTAGATGTCATTCTGTCAGTCCATTGTTTTACTAGATCTTTACTGTGTCTAGATGTCAGTCTATTGTTTACTAGATCTTTACTGTGTCTAGATGTCATTCTGTCAGTCTATTGTTTTACTGTGTCTCGATGTCATTCTGTCAGTCTATTGTTTTACTATATCTTTACTGTGTCTAGATGTCATTCTGTCAGTCTATTGTTTTACTAGATCTTTACTGTGTCTAGATGTCATTCTGTCAGTCTATTGTTTTACTAGATCTTTACTGTGTCTAGATGTCAGTCTATTGTTTTACTATATCTTTACTGTGTCTAGATGTCAGTCTATTGTTTTATTAGATCTTTACTGTGTCTAGATGTCAGTCTATTGTTTTACTAGATCTTTACTGTGTCTAGATGCTGTCAGCACCACTTCCGCAGCTCAGATAGTTGTTCCATGTGAACATAATGAAGGTGGTTTTGTCTCCTCTAGGTCTACATCCAGCACATGTGAACATAATGAAGGTGGTTTTGTCTCTTCTAGGTCTACATCCAGCACATGTGAACATAATGAAGGTGGTTTTGTCTCTTCTAGGTCTACATCCAGCACATGTGAACATAATGAAGGTGGTTTTGTCTCTTCTAGGTCTACATCCAGCACATGTGAACATAATGAAGGTGGTTTTGTCTCCTCTAGGTCTACATCCAGCACATGTGAACATAATGAAGGTGGTTTTGTCTCCTCTAGGTCTACATCCAGCACATGCGTTCTAAGGAGACGGAGACCCCCAGGAAGCTGCGTCTGGTCAGGAAGGGAAACGAGCCACACTGCTTCACACGATGCTTCCACGGCTGGGGCGCCTTCAAGACTGCGCTCGCGTAGACACGTCTACATGCCACGGTCTTTAGGACCACGCTGGGTCTATGTTGGCTTTATCATATCAGCGTTTTACCGGCTTGATTCCCCAGTCACCCTCCCCGTTCCCCTATCCCCCCCCCCCGTTCCCCTTCCTGCCTCCCCTCTCCTCCCTCCTCTGCGGATCTCCGTGGCAACGACATGCCCGTTCTGACATCCCAGACACAGAGGAATCTGTTGTGTGTTTCAGTGATGGGTCCGGGCCGTAGATTTTTGTAATACCAGATATAGATGTATATTTACTAGACTGCCATCTTCTACTGTACTGCAGCAGCTCAACGTGCGCACGCATGGCTGTAATTGTGCACGCTGTCACTTGCAGACACTATTTATGGATTTTATATGAGAATAAAGTTTCAGTGAACCTGCTACCTGGTCTCAAGTTGACTTTGCTTTTCATTTTACGTATCTATTCAACCTGTTGTGGCGGGGAAAATCTGATTGTTGCAGTTCCGGATTTGTCCACTCAGTGTAAATGACTTGTTTTATAACCTTCTGATCGCTGGAGACCAGTCGTCATGGCAGCAAACTGAAGCATGTCAATTTTTGTCTGTTAGATGCTACTGCTGGAGCTAAAAACACAAGCATTTCACTACAATGTGACCAAATTAAAATGTGTTGTTGAAAACGCTGTGACGTTATGCAGAATTGAAATTGTACGGCCGTTTAACTTGCAGGGACGTGACCACTAGTCAAGTCTTTCAGGACACTTGAGTGTCACAGCATCCGCTGGTCTGATCGTTCCGGTTAATTCCACGGTTCGTTCCCTTCAGGTGGTAGTAGACCAGCGGTTCGTTCCCTTCAGGTGGGAGTAGACCAGAGGTTCGTTCCCTTCAGGTGGGAATAGACCAGAGGTTCGTTCCCTTCAGGTGGGAATAGACCAGAGGTTCGTTCCCTTCAGGTGGGAATAGACCAGAGGTTCGTTCCCTTCAGGTGGTAGTAGACCAGAGGTTCGTTCCCTTCAGGTGGGAATAGACCAGAGGTTCGTTCCCTTCAGGTGGGAATAGACCAGAGGTTCGTTCCCTTCAGGTGGGAATAGACCAGAGGTTCGTTCCCTTCAGGTGGTAGTAGACCAGAGGTTCGTTCCCTTCAGGTGGGAATAGACCAGAGGTTCGTTCCCTTCAGGTGGGAATAGACCAGAGGTTCGTTCCCTTCAGGTGGGAATAGACCAGAGGTTCGTTCCCTTCAGGTGGGAATAGACCAGAGGTTCGTTCCCTTCAGGTGGTAGTAGACCAGAGGTTCGTTCCCTTCAGGTGGTAGTAGACCAGAGGTTCGTTCCCTTCAGGTGGTAATAGACCAGAGGTCCGTTCCCTTCAGGTGGTAGTAGACCAGAGGTTCGTTCCCTTCAGGTGGTAGTAGACCAGAGGTTCGTTCCCTTCAGGTGGTAGTAGACCAGAGGTTCGTTCCCTTCAGGTGGTAGTAGACCAGAGGTTCGTTCCCTTCAGGTGGTAGTAGACCAGAGGTTCGTTCCCTTCAGGTGGTAGTAGACCAGAGGTTCGTTCCCTTCAGGTGGTAGTAGACCAGAGGTTCGTTCCCTTCAGGTGGTAGTAGACCAGAGGTTCGTTCCCTTCAGGTGGTAGTAGACCAGGGGTTCGTTCCCTTCAGCTGGTAGTAGACCAGAGGTTCGTTCCCTTCAGGTGGGAATAGACCAGAGGTTCGTGAACTTTCTCAGCCTGGGATCCAAGTTTTGGAGAATATGCAACTATACATATCAGTACATTTCACTGCCCTTTTACATTAAATATTTGTTTATTTCCCCCATTAAAAACACTCTTACATATCTGTCTAGGTTGGAACTGTTGTAGACAAACAACCCAGAACTGTGTGAGTGGGTTCTCAGTCAGGAGACCACTTCCTGCTGTAGACAAACAACCCAGAACTGTGTGAGGTGGGTTCTCAGTCAGTCAGGAGATCTCTGGTCTCCAAACCCATTCTCTCAGGGATAGATAACCCTGGAGATCTCTGGTCTCCAAACCCATTCTCTCAGGGATAGATAACCCTGGAGATCTCTGGTCTCCAAACCCATTCTCTCAGGGATAGATAACCCTGGAGATCTCTGGTCTCCACACCCATTCTCTCAGGGATAGATAACCCTGGAGATCTCTGGTCTCCAAACCCATTCTCTCAGGGATAGATAACCCTGGAGATCTCTGGTCTCCAAACCCATTCTCTCAGGGATAGATAACCCTGGAGATCTCTGGTCTCCAAACCCATTCTCTCAGGGATAGATAACCCTGGAGGTCTCCAAACCCATTCTCTCAGGGATAGATAACCCTGGAGATCTCTGGTCTCCACAACCAAACCCATTAGATAACCCTGGAGATCTCTGGTCTCTAAACCCATTCTCTCAGGGATAGATAACCCTGGAGATCTCTGGTCTCTAAACCCATTCTCTCAGGGATAGATAACCCTGGAGATCTCTGGTCTCCACAACCAAACCCATTCTCTCAGGGATAGATAACCCTGGAGATCTCTGGTCTCCACAACCAAACCCATTCTCTCAGGGATAAATAACCCTGGAGATCTCTGGTCTCCAAACCCATTCTCTCAGGGATAGATAACCCTGGAGGTCTCCAAACCCATTCTCTCAGGGATAGATAACCCTGGAGGTCTCTAAACCCATTCTCTCAGGGATAGATAACCCTGGAGATCTCTGGTCTCCAAACCCATTCTCTCAGGGATAGATAACCCTGGAGATCTCTGGTCTCCAAACCCATTCTCTCAGGGATAGATAACCCTGGAGATCTCTGGTCTCCAAACCCATTCTCTCAGAGATAGATGACCCTGGAGATCTCTGGTCTCCAAACCCATTCTCTCAGGGATAGATGACCCTGGAGATCTCTGGTCTCCAAACCCATTCTCTCAGGGATAGATAACCCTGGAGATCTCTGGTCTCCAAACCCATTCTCTCAGAGATAGATGACCCTGGAGATCTCTGGTCTCCAAACCCATTCTCTCAGGGATAGATAACCCTGGAGATCTCTGGTCTCCAAACCCATTCTCTCAGGGATAGATAACCCTGGAGATCTCTGGTCTCCAAACCCATTCTCTCAGGGATAGATAACCCTGGAGATCTCTGGTCTCCAAACCCATTCTCTCAGGGATAGATAACCCTGGAGATCTATCTGGTCTCCAAACCCATTCTCCCAAGGATAGATAACCCTGGAGATCTCTGGTCTCCAAACCCATTCTCTCAGGGATAGATAACCCTGGAGATATCTCAAACTTCCTGTTTTCCTCAAAAAGCATCTTGCTTCAATCAGTTTATTCCAGTTCAGAATAACAATTATTATTGTATTTTAACAGCAACAGTTCCAACCGAGACTAGTTTTCAACAGTCATTTCTACAGTCAGATGTACAGTAGGCCTGATCATATTATATCTGTTCTGTTACTAAGGGTTGAACTATCAGCAGCTGGCTTCGGTGAATGTTAGATATTATCTGTGTACAAGACCAGGGGATTGTTAGAAAGAGTTAGTTAGTCCCTTATTTCTGCTGATCATCACCCATTATAAAATGACAATGTCTTGCTAGTTGACTGACTGGTCCACAGTCGAAGCCCAGTTTCCTGAATCATTCTGTCCTGTTCTGAAATAACTCTCTGGGTTTACCATCATGGTGTGTGTTTGATCAGGACGTGTCGTTATTTAATTAAATGTGTTCGTTATCAGAGACTCATTACTAAGCACTTCCACACACACAAAACACATTGTGGACGCTCCTCATACGTTTGTATGAAAGACAGAAACTCATCGCTGTATTTGGGTTTCATGACAATTGAGCTCAGTGAGAACTTGTGGTTAACATGAGTCCATTTGATGAGAACTTGTGGTTAGTTTGATGACAGCGATGAGTGGGAATAAAAAAAAATCAGTGACTGTCAGCGCTGCGTCGTGTGTTGCGGAATGCGCTTCAACAAAACTGCAGAAAAAAACGATCCGGTAAAACCGCGAAGTACATCGGCAACTCCCACATGAGCAGCTGCCAAACTGAGCAGAGAGCGATGATGCACTTGAACAAATAATATCCAGTAATTCATGAAATCATTATAACACGTTACTCTGACCCATACGTTATAGAAAGGCAGGTATAGACATCATTACATGGCTTAATGTGCTTCCTCTAAACGCTGTCACGGCCGTGTGGTTGTTGCTGAGGATCATTAACAGATGTAGAGAACTACATTCTTCTGGCGCGGGGCGCAGACGAAGACGTAACCGTTTGAACCCGACGCATGGCGCAATAGTTGGCCGGTGTCGTCAAACAAGTCCATGTGTCGTAAAGTGGTTCGTTCGGTTCCACACGATTCCTTGTCTGTTTGCGACGCTTTAATCTCTCCGTAACAGGAAAACCCAGCAGTTCCCAGGCTAAAGCCAACTATGAATGAACAATCTACCATTCCACTGTTTAATTACTATATTGTAATTACTTCGCCACCATGGCCTATTTATTTTCTTAACTTACCTCATTTGTACTCACTGTATGTTTTCTTTTGTTCTTCTGTATGTTTGTTATTCCATGTGTAACTCTGTGTTGTTGTTTGTGTCTCACTGCTTTGCTTTATCTTGGCCAGGTCGCAGTTGCAAATGAGAACTTGTTCTCAACTGGCCACCTGGTTAAATAAAGGTTAAATAAATCAAATTCTACACCCAATAATGACAAAGGTTTTGAGAAATGTTTTACAAATACCTTATTTATATACAGTACCAGTCAAAAGTGACTCTTCCAAGGGTTTTTATTTTTTACTATTTTCTACATTGTAGAATAATCGTGAAGACATCAAAACTGTGAAATAACACACATGGAATTATGTAGTAACCAAAAGATATATATTTAAAATTCTTCAAAATAGCCACCCTTTGCTTCGACAGCTTTGCACACTCTTGGCATTCTCTCAACCAGCTTCATGAGGTTGTCACTTCAATTAACAGGTGTGCCTTGTTAAAATCAATCCTGTCTCTTAATTTGTTTGAGCCAATCAGTTGTGTTGTGACAAGGTTGTGGGGTATACAGAAGACAGCCCTATTTGGTAAAAGACCAAGTCCACATTATGGCAAGAACAGCTCAAATAAGCAAAGAGAAACGACAGTCCATCATTACTTTAAGACATAAAGGTCAGTCAATACAGAAAATGTCAACAACTTTGAAACCCTGAAATGAGTAGGTGTGTCCAAACTGTTGACTGGTACAATAAGTATTCAGACCCTTTTGCTACGAGACTCGAAATTGATCTCAGGTGCTTCCTGTTTCCATGAATCATCTTTGAGATGTTTTTACAACTTGATTGGAGTCCACCTGTGGTAAATTCAATTGGTTGGACTTGATTTGTAAAGGCACCCACCTGTCCATATAAGGTCACACAGTTGACAGTGCACGTCAGAGCAAAAACCAAGCCATGGGGTTGAAGGAATTGTCTGTAGAGCTCCGAGACAGGATTGTGTCGAGGCACAGATCTGGGGAAGGGTACCAAAACATTTCTGCAGCATTGAAGGTCCCCAAGAACCCAGTGGCCTCCATCATTCTGAAGTGGAAGAAGATTGGAACCACCAAGACTCTTCGTAGAGCTGGCCACTGCCATTTAAAAAGGGCAAATCACCGTGAAGTCACACTAAATAATTAAATACAGTTGAATCAACTAATGATTAATAATAATAAATAAACTCTAATTCATTCATTATTTGTTTTGACATGACTAAAAAAAAGTGGCTGTTTTTTACAGAAAAACAAACCCAGTTTCTCCTGGCCTGTAGACTACGGTCAGGGTGAGGAACCATCTAACATCCCAGTTTCTCCTGTAGACTACGGTCAGGGTGAGGAACCATCTAACATCCCAGTTTCTCCTGTAGACTACGGTCAGGGTGAGGAACCATCTAACGTCCCAGTTTCTCCTGTAGACTACGGTCAGGGTGAGGAACCATCTAACGTCCCAGTTTCTCCTGTAGACTACGGTCAGGGTGAGGAACCATCTAACATCCCAGTTTCTCCTGGCCTGTAGACTACGGTCAGGGTGAGGAACCATCTAACATCCCAGTTTCTCCTGTAGACTACAGTCAGGGTGAGGAACCATCTAACATCCCAGTTTCTCCTGTAGACTACGGTCAGGGTGAGGAACCATCTAACGTCCCAGTTTCTCCTGGCCTGTAGACTACGGTCAGGGTGAGGAACCATCTAACATCCCAGTTTCTCCTGTAGACTACGGTCAGGGTGAGGAACCATCTAACATCCCAGTTTCTCCTGTAGACTACGGTCAGGGTGAGGAACCATCTAACGTCCCAGTTTCTCCTGTAGACTACGGTCAGGGTGAGGAACCATCTAACATCCCAGTTTCTCCTGGCCTGTAGACTACGGTCAGGGTGAGGAACCATATAACGTCCCAGTTTCTCCTGTAGACTACGGTCAGGGTGAGGAACCATCTAACGTCCCAGTTTCTCCTGTAGACTACGGTCAGGGTGAGGAACCATCTAACGTCCCAGTTTCTCCTGTAGACTACGGTCAGGGTGAGGAACCATCTAACGTCCCAGTTTCTCCTGTAGACTACGGTCAGGGTGAGGAACCATCTAACATCCCAGTTTCTCCTGTAGACTACGGTCAGGGTGAGGAACCATCTAACGTCCCAGTTTCTCCTGTAGACTACGGTCAGGGTGAGGAACCATCTAACGTCCCAGTTTCTCCTGTAGACTACGGTCAGGGTGAGGAACCATCTAACATCCCAGTTTCTCCTGTAGACTACGGTCAGGGTGAGGAACCATCTAACGTCCCAGTTTCTCCTGTAGACTACGGTCAGGGTGAGGAACCATCTAACGTCCCAGTTTCTCCTGTAGACTACGGTCAGGGTGAGGAACCATCTAACATCCCAGTTTCTCCTGGCCTGTAGACTACGGTCAGGGTGAGGAACCATCTAACATCCCAGTTTCTCCTGGCCTGTAGACTACGGTCAGGGTGAGGAACCATCTAACGTCCCAGTTTCTCCTGGCCTGTAGACTACGGTCAGGGTGAGGAACCATCTAACATCCCAGTTTCTCCTGGCCTATAGACTACGGTCAGGGTGAGGAACCATCTAACGTCCCAGTTTCTCCTGTAGACTACGGTCAGGGTGAGGAACCATCTAACATCCCAGTTTCTCCTGTAGACTACGGTCAGGGTGAGGAACCATCTAACATCCCAGTTTCTCCTGTAGACTACGGTCAGGGTGAGGAACCATCTAACGTCCCAGTTTCTCCTGTAGACTACGGTCAGGGTGAGGAACCATCTAACGTCCCAGTTTCTCCTGTAGACTACGGTCAGGGTGAGGAACCATCTAACATCCCAGTTTCTCCTGGCCTGTAGACTACGGTCAGGGTGAGGAACCATCTAACATCCCAGTTTCTCCTGGCCTGTAGACTACGGTCAGGGTGAGGAACCATATAACATCCCAGTTTCTCCTGTAGACTACGGTCAGGGTGAGGAACCATCTAACATCCCAGTTTCTCCTGTAGACTACGGTCAGGGTGAGGAACCATCTAACATCCCAGTTTCTCCTGTAGACTACGGTCAGGGTGAGGAACCATCTAACATCCCAGTTTCTCCTGGCCTGTAGACTACGGTCAGGGTGAGGAACCATCTAACATCCCAGTTTCTCCTGGCCTGTAGACTACGGTCAGGGTGAGGAACCATCTAACGTCCCAGTTTCTCCTGGCCTGTAGACTACGGTCAGGGTGAGGAACCATCTAACATCCCAGTTTCTCCTGTAGACTACGGTCAGGGTGAGGAACCATCTAACATCCCAGTTTCTCCTGTAGACTACGGTCAGGGTGAGGAACCATCTAACGTCCCAGTTTCTCCTGTAGACTACGGTCAGGGTGAGGAACCATCTAACGTCCCAGTTTCTCCTGTAGACTACGGTCAGGGTGAGGAACCATCTAACATCCCAGTTTCTCCTGGCCTGTAGACTACGGTCAGGGTGAGGAACCATCTAACATCCCAGTTTCTCCTGGCCTGTAGACTACGGTCAGGGTGAGGAACCATCTAACGTCCCAGTTTCTCCTGGCCTGTAGACTACGGTCAGGGTGAGGAACCATCTAACATCCCAGTTTCTCCTGGCCTATAGACTACGGTCAGGGTGAGGAACCATCTAACGTCCCAGTTTCTCCTGTAGACTACGGTCAGGGTGAGGAACCATCTAACATCCCAGTTTCTCCTGTAGACTACGGTCAGGGTGAGGAACCATCTAACATCCCAGTTTCTCCTGTAGACTACGGTCAGGGTGAGGAACCATCTAACGTCCCAGTTTCTCCTGGCCTGTAGACTACGGTCAGGGTGAGGAACCATCTAACATCCCAGTTTCTCCTGGCCTGTAGACTACGGTCAGGGTGAGGAACCATATAACATCCCAGTTTCTCCTGTAGACTACGGTCAGGGTGAGGAACCATCTAACATCCCAGTTTCTCCTGTAGACTACGGTCAGGGTGAGGAACCATCTAACATCCCAGTTTCTCCTGTAGACTACGGTCAGGGTGAGGAACCATCTAACATCCCAGTTTCTCCTGGCCTGTAGACTACGGTCAGGGTGAGGAACCATCTAACATCCCAGTTTCTCCTGGCCTGTAGACTACGGTCAGGGTGAGGAACCATCTAACGTCCCAGTTTCTCCTGGCCTGTAGACTACGGTCAGGGTGAGGAACCATCTAACATCCCAGTTTCTCCTGTAGACTACGGTCAGGGTGAGGAACCATCTAACATCCCAGAATGTTCCTTCATTAGACAGGAGGTCCAGAATGTTCCGCCAACACAGAAATGATGCCACCAGACCACCAGGGCCACGTCCTGAAGCCACCAGACAGACAGACAGACAGACAGACATGAAGCCACCAGACAGACAGACAGACAGACAGGTGTTTAGGAGTAAATACTTTATTAACATTCTCCATCAGCACCACTAGAGGATCAGAACTCTACAGGAAACAGAGACTCTGGTCCTGGTTCCCATGGCTACGAGTGGAGCCACCAGACAGACAGACAGCACCACTAGAGGATCAGAACTCTACAGGAAACAGAGACTCTGGTCCTGGTTCCCATGGCTACGAGTGGTTAGTGAGTGAGGCAGGCGGAGACAGACCCTCCTCTCTGCTCTACAGTCCTTAATGAGGTCCCTTTAACACAGAGGTCCCCTGACCCAACCACAGAATACTGCTTAGCGTTAACTATGGTGACATGTTCTACGTTCTCTGATCATTTGGTAGAACCTGTCTCGTCTCCTCTGGGTCCCAACCTAAAGATATTTTACACTGTAAAAGTTTTTAAAAAAGGTTAAAATAATTGTTGACTTGTGATAGGGTCCTCCTCTGTTACCCAGAACACACTGCTTCACCCAGACAGCGTCCCAACAGTCTAAAGTAGCTCGTCTTCTCCTCCTTCTGATCTGAAAGACCTGTCACCTGAAACCGAATTCCCACATCATATATTCTTTATACCATTTTCACTCCTGTGTTTTCCTGCGCAGACGCAGGAGAGGTGAGGAGACGAGGAAGAATCTTCAGACTATTGAGATTCAGCCGGCCTGAATTCCTTCCATTATTAAAACAATTCAGTTAGCGCTCTTGACAGATAGCATTTAGCCAACTGTTAGCTCTAGACAGACCATTAGCTAACTGTTGGCTCTAGACAGACAGTTAGCTAACCGTTAGTTCTAGACAGACCGTTATCTCTAAACAGACCATTAGCTCTAGACAGACCGTTAGCTAACCGTTAGCTCTAGACAGACAGTTAGCTAACCATTAGTTCTAGACAGACAGTTAGCTAACCGTTCTAGACAGACAGTTCGCTCTAGACGGATCGACAGGTAGCAGTTAGCTAACCGTTAGCCCTTGACAGGTAGCAGTTAGCTAACCGTTAGCCCTTGACAGGTAGCAGTTAGCTAATCGTTAGCCCTAGACAGACCGTTAGCCCTAGACAGACAGTTAGCTAACCGTTAGTTCTAGACAGACCGTTAGCTCTAAACAGACCATTAGCTAACCGTTAGCTCTAGACAGACCGTTAGCTAACCGTTCTAGACAGACAGTTCGCTCTAGACGGATCGACAGGTAGCAGTTAGCTAACCGTTAGCCCTTGACAGGTAGCAGTTAGCTAACCGTTAGCCCTTGACAGGTAGCAGTTAGCTAATCGTTAGCCCTAGACAGACAGTTAGCTAACCGTTAGCCCTAGACAGACAGTTAGCTAACCGTTAGTTCTAGACAGACCGTTAGCTCTAAACAGACCATTAGCTAACCGTTAGCTAACCGTTAGTTCTAGACAGACCGTTAGCTAACCGTTCTAGACAGACAGTTAGCTAACCGTTAGTTCTAGACAGACCGTTAGCTAACCGTTAGCTCTAGACAGACAGTTAGCTAACCGTTAGCCCTAGACAGACAGTTAGCTAACCGTTAGCCCTAGACAGACAGTTAGCTAACCGTTAGTTCTAGACAGACCGTTAGCTCTAAACAGACCATTAGCTAACCGTTAGCTCTAGACAGACAGTTAGCTAACCGTTAGCCCTAGACAGACAGTTAGCTAACCGTTAGCCCTAGACAGACCATTAGCTAACCGTTAGCTCTAGACAGACCGTTAGCTAACCGTTAGCTCTAGACAGACAGTTAGCTAACCGTTAGTTCTAGACAGACCGTTAGCTAACCGTTAGCTCTAGACAGACAGTTAGCTAACCGTTAGCCCTTGACAGGTAGCAGTTAGCTAACCGTTAGCCCTTGACAGGTAGCAGTTAGCTAATCGTTAGCCCTAGACAGACAGTTAGCTAACCATTAGCCCTAGACAGACAGTTAGCTAACCGTTAGCCCTAGACAGACAGTTAGCTAACCGTTAGCCCTAGACAGACAGTTAGCTAACCGTTAGCTCTAGACAGACCGTTAGCTAACCGTTAGCTCTAGACAGACAGTTAGCTAACCATTAGCTCAAGAAAAAACGTTAGCTGAACGTAAAGCTAACCGTTAGCTCTAGACAGACCGTTAGCTAACCGTTAGCTCAAGACAGACCGTTAGCTAACCATTAGCTTTAGACAGACAGTTAGCTAACCGTTAGCTCTAGCCAGACCGTTAGCTAACCGTTAGCTCTAGACAGACAGTTAGCTAACCATTAGCTCAAGAAAAAACGTTCGCTAACCGTTAGCTCTAGACAGACGGTTAGCTAACCGTTAGCTCTAGACAGACAGTTAGCTAACCGTTAGCTCTAGACAGACAGTTAGCTAACCGTTAGCTCTAGACAGACAGTTAGCTAACCGTTAGCTCTAGACAGACAGTTAGCTAACCGTTAGCTCCAGACAGACAGTTAGCTAACCGTTAGCTCTAGACAGACAGTTAGCTAACCGTTAGCTCCAGACAGACAGTTAGCTAACCGTTAGCTCTAGACAGACAGTTAGCTAACCGTTAGCTCTAGACAGACAGTTAG
>NW_027016550.1:2336115-2371115 GCF_036934945.1 Oncorhynchus masou masou | reverse complement strand
GTCTGAGTGTGTCCCTGCCCATTTTCCAAAAACCTAGGGGTCCATACTTACGAATATTAGAAAAAGTTTACGTTTAAACATCAGCCAATTAAAATCATTGACACAGACGCATGTGATCAAAGGCTACATGCTAGCTGTTCCCATTACATAACCAGGCACATTTAGCCCTATGCTAGCTGTTCCCATTACATAACCTGGCACATTGAGCCCTATGCTAGGTGTTCCCATGACATAACCAGGCACATTTAGCCCTACGCTAGCTGTTCCCATTACATAACCAGGCACATTTAGCCCTACGCTAGCTGTTCCCATTAAATAACCTGGCACATTTAGCCATACGCTAGCTGTTCCCATGACATAACCTGGCACATTTAGCCCTATGCTAGCTGTATAAGCCAATTAAAAATGTTGATATAGTTGGACGTGATAGTACACTTTTCCATGAGACAGACCAAGCCTTCGTCAAGGATGTTATAACACTAGAGACAGACCAGGCCTTAGTCAGGGATGATGCTGTTATAACACTAGAGACAGACCAGGTCTTAGTCAGGGATGTTATAACACTAGAGACAGACCAGGTCTTAGTCAGGGATGATATAACACTAGAGACAGACCAGATCTTAGTCAAGGATGTTATAACACTAGAGACAGACCAGGCCTTAGTCAGGGATGTTATAACACTAGAGACAGACCAGGCCTTAGTCAGGGATGTTATAACACTAGAGACAGACCAGGCCTTAGTCAAGGATGTTATAACACTAGAGACAGACCAGGCCTTAGTCAAGGATGTTATAACACTAGAGACAGACCAGGCCTTAGTCAAGGATGTTATAACACTAGAGACAGACCAGGCCTTAGTCAGGGATGTTATAACACTAGAGACAGACCAGGCCTTAGTCAAGGATGATGCTGTTATAACACTAGAGACAGACCAGGCCTTAGTCAGGGATGATATAACACTAGAGACAGACCAGGTCTTAGTCAGGGATGATATAACACTAGAGACAGACCAGATCTTAGTCAGGGATGTTATAACACTAGAGACAGACTAGGTCTTAGTCAGGGATGATATAACACTAGAGACAGACCAGATCTTAGTCAGGGATGTTATAACACTACATTTACATTTACATTTAAGTCATTTAGCAGACGCTCTTATCCAGAGCGACTTACAAATTGGTGAATTCACCTTCTGACATCCAGTGGAACAGCCACTTTACAATAGTGCATCTAAGTCATTAAGGGGGGGTGAGAAGGATTACTTATCCTATCCTAGGTATTCCTTGAAGAGGTGGGGTTTCAGGTGTCTCCGGAAGGTGGTGATTGACTCCGCTGTCCTGGCGTCGTGAGGGAGTTTGTTCCACCATTGGGGGCCAGAGCAGCGAACAGTTTTGACTGGGCTGAGCGGGAACTGTACTTCCTCAATGGTAGGGAGGCGAGCAGGCCAGAGGAGGATGAACGCAGTGCCCTTGCTTGGGTGTAGGGCCTGATCAGAGCCTGGAGGTACTGCGGTGCCGTTCCCCTCACAGCTCCGTAGGCAAGCACCATGGTCTTGTAGCGGATGCGAGCTTCAACTGGAAGCCAGTGGAGAGAGCGGAGGAGCGGGGTGACGTGAGAGAACTTGGGAAGGTTGAACACCAGACGGGCTGCGGCGTTCTGGATGAGTTGTAGGGGTTTAATGGCACAGGCAGGGAGCCCAGCCAACAGCGAGTTGCAGTAATCCAGACGGGAGATGACAAGTGCCTGGATTAGGACCTGCGCCGCTTCCTGGGTGAGGCAGGGTCGTACTCTGCGGATGTTGTAGAGCATGAACCTACAGGAACGGGCCACCGCCATGATGTTGGTTGAGAACGACAGGGTGTTGTCCAGGATCACGCCAAGGTTCTTAGCGCTCTGGGAGGAGGACACAATGGAGTTGTCAACCGTGATGGCGAGATCATGGAACGGGCAGTCCTTCCCCGGGAGGAAGAGCAGCTCCGTCTTGCCGAGGTTCAGCTTGAGGTGGTGATCCGTCATCCACACTGATATGTCTGCCAGACATGCAGAGATGCGATTCGCCACCTGGTCATCAGAAGGGGGAAAGGAGAAGATTAATTGTGTGTCGTCTGCATAGCAATGATAGGAGAGACCATGTGAGGTTATGACAGAGCCAAGTGACTTGGTGTATAGCGAGAATAGGAGAGGGCCTAGAACAGAGCCCTGGGGGACACCAGTGGTGAGAGCGCGTGGCGAGGAGACAGATTCTCGCCACGCCACCTGGTAGGAGCGACCTGTCAGGTAGGACGCAATCCAAGCGTGGGCCGCGCCGGAGATGCCCAACTCGGAGAGGGTGGAGAGGAGGATCTGATGGTTCACAGTATCGAAGGCAGCCGATAGGTCTAGAAGGATGAGAGCAGAGGAGAGAGAGTTAGCTTTAGCAGTGCGGAGCGCCTCCGTGATGCAGAGAAGAGCAGTCTCAGTTGAATGACTAGTCTTGAAACCTGACTGATTTGGATCAAGAAGGTCATTCTGAGAGAGATAGAGGGAGAGCTGGCCAAGGACGGCACGTTCAAGAGTTTTGGAGAGGAAAGAAAGAAGGGATACTGGTCTGTAGTTGTTGACATCGGAGGGATCGAGTGTAGGTTTCTTCAGAAGGGGTGCAACTCTCGCTCTCTTGAAGACGGAAGGGACGTAGCCAGCGGTCAGGGATGAGTTGATGAGCGAGGTGAGGTAAGGGAGAAGGTCCCCGGAAATGGTCTGGAGGAGAGAGGAGGGGATAGGGTCGAGCGGGCAGGTTGTTGGGCGGCCGGCCGTCACAAGAAGCGAGATTTCATCTGGAGAGAGAGGGAGAAAGAGGTCAGAGCACAGGGTAGGGCAGTGTGAGCAGAACCAGCGGTGTCGTTTGACTTAGCAAACGAGGATCGGATGTCGTCGACCTTCTTTTCAAAATGGTTGACGAAGTCATCTGCAGAGAGGGAGGAGGGGGAGGGGGAGGAGGATTCAGAAGGGAGGAGAAGGTGGCAAAGAGCTTCCTAGGGTTAGAGGCAGATGCTTGGAATTTAGAGTGGTAGAAAGTGGCTTTAGCAGCAGAGACAGAGGAGGAAAATGTAGAGAGGAGGGAGTGAAAGGATGCCAGGTCCGCAGGGAGGCGGGTTTTCCTCCATTTCCGCTCGGCTGCCCGGAGCTCTGTTCTGTGAGCTCGCAATGAGTCATCGAGCCACGGAGCGGGAGGGGAGGACCGAGCCGGCCTGGAGGATAGGGGACATAGAGAGTCAAAGGATGCAGAAAGGGAAGAGAGGAGGGTTGAGGAGGCAGAGTCAGGAGAAAGGTTGGAGAAGGTATGAGCAGAGGGAAGAGATGAAAGGATGGAAGAGGAAAGAGTAGCGGGGGAGAGAGAGCGAAGGTTGGGACGGCGCGATACCATCCGAGTAGGGGCAGTGTGGGAAGTGTTGGATGAGAGCGAGAGGGAAAAGGATACAAGGTAGTGGTCGGAGACTTGGAGGGGAGTTGCAGTGAGGTTAGTGGAAGAACAGCATCTAGTAAAGATGAGGTCGAGCGTATTGCCTGCCTTGTGAGTAGGGGGAAGGTGAGAGGGTGAGGTCAAAGAGGAGAGGAGTGGAAAGAAGGAGGCAGAGAGGAATGAGTCAAAGGTAGACGTGGGGAGGTTAAAGTCGCCCAGGACTGTGAGAGGTGAGCCGTCCTCAGGAAAGGAGCTTATCAAGGCATCAAGCTCATTGATGAACTCTCCGAGGGAACCTGGAGGGCGATAAATGATAAGAATGTTAAGCTTGAAAGGGCTGGTAACTGTGACAGCATGGAATTCAAAGGAGGCGATAGATAGATGGGTAAGGGAGAGAGAGAGAATGACCACTTGGGAGAGATGAGGATCCCGGTGCCACCACCCCGCTGACCAGAAGCTCTCGGGGTGTGCGAGAACACGTGGGTGGACGAAGAGAGAGCAGTAGGAGTAGCAGTGTTATCTGTGGTGATCCATGTTTCCGTCAGTGCCAGGAAGTCGAGGGACTGGAGGGAGGCATAGGCTGAGATGAACTCTGCCTTGTTGGCCGCAGATCGGCAGTTCCAGAGGCTACCGGAGACCAGGAACTCCACGTGGGTCGTGCGCGCTGGGACCACCAGATTAGGGTGACGCGGCCACGCGGTGTGGAGCGTTTGTATGGTCTGTGCAGAGAGGAGAGAACAGGGATAGATAGACACATAGTTAACAGGGTACAGAAGAGGCTACGCTAATGCAAAGGAGATTGGAATGACAAGTGGACTACACGTCTCGAATGTTCAGAAAGTTAAGCTTACGTAGCAAGAATCTTATTGACTAAAATGATTGAAATGAAACAGTACTGCTGGAGTAGGCTAGCTGGTAGTGGCTGCGATGTTGACACTACACTAATCAAGTCGTTCCGTCGAGTGTAATAGTTTCTACAGTGCTGCTATTCGGGGCTAGCTGGCTAGCTAGCAAGGTTGATTGCGTTCCGTTACTTAAAAGAACGACAATAGCTGGCTGGCTAACCTAGAAAATCGCTCTAGGCTACACAATTGTCTTAGATACAAAGACGGCTATGTATCTAGCTAGCTACGATCAAACAAAACAAACCGTTGTACTGTAATAGTTACTACGGTGCTGCTATTCAAACAGTAGAAGAACGACAATAGCTGGCCAGCTAACCTAGAAAGCTAACCTAGAAAATCGCTCTAGACTACACAATTGTCTTAGATACAAAGACGGCTATGTAGCTGGCTAGCTACGATCAAACAAATCAAACCGTTGTACTGTAATGAAGTGAAATGAAAATGTGATACTACCTGTGGAACGACGCGGAATGTTGACCGGGTAGTTGGAGTTCAATTCGGTAGAGGTTGGCTAGCTGTTGGCTAGCTAGCTAGCAGCATTTCCTACGTTAAGGACGACAAATAGCTGGCTAGCTAACCTCGGTAAATTAAGATAATCACTCTAAGTCTACACACTCTAGAGACAGACCAGGCCTTAGTCAGGGATGTTATAACACTAGAGACAGACCAGGCCTTAGTCAGGGATGTTATGATGCTGTTATAACACTAGAGACAGACCAGGCCTTAGTCAGGGATGTTATAACACTAGAGACAGACCAGGCCTTAGTCAGGGATGTTATAACACTAGAGACCGACCAGGTCTTAGTCAGGGATGATATAACACTAGAGACAGACCAGGCCTTAGTCAAGGATGTTATAACACTAGAGACAGACCAGGCCTTAGTCAGGGATGATGCTGTTATAACACTAGAGACAGACCAGGCCTTAGTCAAGGAAGTTATAACACTAGAGACAGACCAGGCCTTAGTCAAGGATGATGCTGTTATAACACTAGAGACAGACCAAGCCTTAGTCAAGGATGATGCTGTTATAACACTAGAGACAGACCAGGCCTTAGTCAGGGTTGATGCTGTTATAACACTAGAGACAGACCAGGCCTTAGTCAAGGATGTTATAACACTTTACACAATGATGAAAATAATCATGGCCTCTAAACCTTCAAGCTGCATACTGGACCCTATTCCAACTAAACTAATGAAAGAGCTGCTTCCTGTGCTTGGCCCTCCTATGTTGAACATAATAAATGGCTCTCTATCCACCGGATGTGTACCAAACTCACTAAAAGTGGCAGTAATAAAGCCTCTCTTGAAAAAGCCAAACCTTGACCCAGAAAATATAAAAAACTATCGGCCTATATCGAATCTTAGAAAAGGCTGTTGCTCAGCAACTCACTGCCTTCCTGAAGACAAACAATGTATATGAAATGCTTCAGTCTGGTTTTAGACCCCATCATAGCACTGAGACGGCACTTGTGAAGGTGGTAAATTACATTTTAATGGCATCGGACCGAGGCTCTGCATCTGTCCTCGTGCTCCTAGACCTTAGTGCTGCTTTTGATACCATCGATCACCACATTCTTTTGGAGAGATTGGAAACCCAAATTGGTCTACACGGACAAGTTCTGGCCTGGTTTAGATCTTATCTGTCGGAAAGATATCAGTTTGTCTCTGTGAATGGTTTGTCCTCTGACAAATCAACTGTAAATTTCGGTGTTCCTCAAGGTTCCGTTTTAGGACCACTACTGTTTTCACTATATATTTTACCTCTCGGGGATGTTATTCGAAAATATAATGTTAACTTTCACTGCTATGCAGATGACACACAGCTGTACATTTCAATGAAACATGGTGAAGCCCCAAAATTGCCCTTGCTAGAAACATGTGTTTCAGACATAAGGAAGTGGATGGCTGCAAACGTTCTACTTTTAAACTCGGACAAAACAGAGATGCTTGTTCTAGGTCCCAAGAAACAAAGAGATCTTCTGTTGAATCTGACAATTAATCTTAATGGTTGTACAGTCGTCTCAAATAAAACTGTGAAGGTCCTCGGTGTTACTCTGGACCCTGATCTCTCTTTTGAAGAACATATCAAGACCATTTCAAGGACAGCTTTTTTCCATCTACATAACATTGCAAAAATCAGAAACGTTCTGTCCAAAAATGATGCAGAAAAATGAATCCATGCTTTTGTCACTTCTAGGTTAGACTACTGCAATGCTCTACTTTCCGGCTACCCGGATAAAGCACTAAATAAACTTCAGTTAGTGCTAAATACGGCTGCTAGAATCCTGACTAGAACCAAAACATTTGATCATATTACTCCAGTGCTAGCCTCCCTACACTGGCTTCCTGTCAAAGCAAGGGCTGATTTCAAGGTTTTACTGCTAACCTACAAAGCATTACATGGGCTTGCTCCTACCTATCTCTCTGATTTGGTCCTGCCGTACATATCTACACGTACGCTACGGTCACAAGACGCAGGCCTCCTAATTTTCCCTAGAATTTCTAAGCAAACAGCTGGAGGCAGGGCTTTCTCCTATAGAGCTCCATTTTTATGGAACGGTCTGCCTACCCATGTCAGAGACGCAAACTCGGTCTCAACCTTTAAGTCTTTACTTAGTCAGGGATGTTATAACACTAGAGACAGACCAGGCCTTAGTCAAGGATGATGCTGTTATAACACTAGAGACAGACCAAGCCTTAGTCAAGGATGATGCTGTTATAACACTAGAGACAGACCAGGCCTTAGTCAGGGATGTTATAACACTAGAGACAGACCAAGCCTTAGTCAAGGATGATGCTGTTATAACACTAGAGACAGACCAAGCCTTAGTCAAGGATGTTATGATGTTGTTATAACACTAGAGACAGACCAGGCCTTAGTCAAGGATGTTATGATGTTGTTATAACACTAGAGACAGACCAGGCCTTAGTCAAGGATGTTATAACACTAGAGACAGACCAGGCCTTAGTCAGGGATGATATAACACTAGAGACAGACCAGATCTTAGTCAAGGATGTTATAACACTAGAGACAGACCAGGCCTTAGTCAGGGATGATATAACACTAGAGACAGACCAGATCTTAGTCAGGGATGTTATAACACTAGAGACAGACCAGGCCTTAGTCAAGGATGTTATAACACTAGAGACAGACCAGGCCTTAGTCAGGGATGTTATAACACTAGAGACAGACCAGGCCTTAGTCAAGGATGATGATGTTATAACACTAGAGACAGACCAGGCCTTAGTCAGGGATGATATAACACTAGAGACAGACCAGGCCTTAGTCAAGGATGTTATAACACTAGAGACAGACCAAGCCTTAGTCAGGGATGTTATAACACTAGAGACAGACCAGGCCTTAGTCAGGGATGATATAACACTAGAGACAGACCAGGCCTTAGTCAGGGATGTTATAACACTAGAGACAGACCAAGCCTTAGTCAAGGATGTTATGATGTTGTTATAACACTAGAGACAGACCAGGCCTTAGTCAAGGATGTTATGATGTTGTTATAACACTAGAGACAGACCAGGCCTTAGTCAAGGATGTTATAACACTAGAGACAGACCAGGCCTTAGTCAGGGATGATATAACACTAGAGACAGACCAGATCTTAGTCAGGGATGTTATAACACTAGAGACAGACCAGGCCTTAGTCAAGGATGTTATAACACTAGAGACAGACCAGGCCTTAGTCAAGGATGTTATGATGCTGTTATAACACTAGAGACAGACCAGGCCTTAGTCAAGGATGATGCTGTTATAACACTAGAGACAGACCAGGCCTTAGTCAAGGATGTTATGATGCTGTTATGACACTAGAGACAGAACAGGCCTTAGTCAAGGATGTTATGATACTGTTATAACACTAGAGACAGACCAGGCCTTAGTCAGGGATGTTATAACACTAGAGACAGACCAAGCCTTAGTCAGGGATGTTATAACACTAGAGACAGACCAGGCCTTAGTCAGGGATGTTATAACACTAGAGACAGACCAGGTCTTAGTCAGGGATGTTATAACACTAGAGACAGACCAGGGCTTAGTCAGGGATGTTATAACACTAGAGACAGACCAAGCCTTAGTCAGGGATGTTATAACACTAGAGACAGACCAAGCCTTAGTCAAGGATGATACTGTTAAATGACTAACATGTTAAATGACTAACATGTTAAATGACTAACATGTTAAATGACTGTCATGTTAAATGACTGTCATGTTAAATGACTGTCATGTTAAATGACTGTCATGTTAAATGACTAACATGTTAAATAACTAACATGTTACATGACTAACATGTTAATGTAACTGAGTCTCTGGATAAGAACCTCTGTTAAATGACTAACATGTTAAATGACTAACATGTTAAATGACTAACATGTTAAATGACTGTCATGTTAAATGACTGTCATGTTAAATGACTACCATGTTAAATGACTACCATGTTAAATGACTACCATGTTAAATGACTACCATGTTAAATGACTACCATGTTAAATGACTAACATGTTAAATGACTAACATGTTAAATGACTAACATGTTAAATGACTACCATGTTAAATGACTAACATGTTAATGTAACTGAGTCTCTGGATGAGAACCTCTGTTAAATGACTAACATGTTAAATGACTAACGTTAAATGACTAACATATTAAATGACTAACATGTTAAATGACTAACATGTTAAATGACTACCATGTTAAATGACTACCATGTTAAATGACTGTCATGTTAAATGACTACCATGTTAAATGACTGTCATGTTAAATGACTAACAT
Source organism: Oncorhynchus masou masou (assembly GCF_036934945.1). Taxonomy (NCBI): domain Eukaryota; kingdom Metazoa; phylum Chordata; class Actinopteri; order Salmoniformes; family Salmonidae; genus Oncorhynchus; species Oncorhynchus masou. The sequence goes on along the minus strand of NW_027016550.1, from coordinate 2,361,985 downwards.
GTTAAATGACTAACGTGTTAAATGACTAACATGTTAAATGACTAACGTGTTAAATGTCTAACATGTTAAATGACTACCATGTTAAATGACTAACATGTTAATGTAACTGAGTCTCTGGATAAGAACCTCTGTTAAATGACTAACATGTTAAATGACTAACATGTTAAATGACTAACATGTTAAATGACTGTCATGTTAAATGACTAACATGTTAAGTGACTAACATGTTAAATGACTAACATGTTAATGTAACTGAGTCTCTGGATGAGAACATCTGTTTAGTGACATGTTATTGTAATCACTTACGTGAGGAAGTCCCTGACGTCCTCTACAGTGAGTTCTCCGGTGGTGTCCAGGCTGACGTCAGCCATGCTGAGGGGGGAGTCCAGAGGGGAGAGGGGAGGCGGGGAGGACAGGCCACACTGGGGGTCGTCGGTTAACCCTGGGGGTCAGGGGTTAGAGGTCAGACTGAGGCAATGTGAAAGGGATTGGTTGACAGCCAGCTAGTAACTGTTAGTGTAACAGTATAACTTTAGACCGTCCCCTCGCCCATACCCGGGCGCGAACCAGGGACCCTCTGCACACATCAACAACAGTCACCCTCGAAGCATCGTTACCCATCGCTCCACAAAAGCCGCGGCCCTTGCAGAGCAAGGGGAACCACTACTTCAAGGTCTCAGAGCAAGTGACGTCACTGATTGAAACGCTATTTAGCGTTCACCGCTAACTAAGCTAGCCGTTTCACATCCGTTACATTAGCAGAAGGACCAATGAGAAGCGTTCCACGTACCTTCAGCCTGGTTCCGGTGAGTTCCGTTGGCCGGGAGAGGCATGGCTGCGTCGTCGCTATGGAGACAGAGAACAGCATCAGAGCAGTAGCTCACTGTGTTGTTGATACTGGGGCGGCGTAGCCGAGTGGTTAGCGCGTTGGACCAGTAACCGCAAAGGTTTCTAGATCAAATTGCCGAGCTGACAAGGTCAAAATCTGTCGTTCTGCCCCTGAACAAGGCAGTTAACCCACTGTTGCTAGGCCGTCATTGAAAATAAGAATTTGTTCTTAACTGACTTGCCTAGTTAAATAAAGGATAAATAAATTAAAATTGAGCATCTTGATCTTAACGAGGAAGCTAAATTGAATGATTTTACAAGGCTAGAGGAGCCTTCATACGGTCCAGGAAACAATGGCGTGAAAAGGGCAAGAAGAACAGCAGATAACAGTCTTTAGAACTTTGTTTGAGGCTTCTACTATGAAGGGGGGCCGAATGAGAGGGGATTGAGCCAAGTGTCTGGCCGAGTGCCACAGGCTCGTGACGCGCGGTCACGAGAGAGTTAGCTCTCGTTCCATTGCTTTTCTACAGACAATGGAATTCTCTGGTTGGAACTTTATTGAAGATTTATGATAAAAACATCCTAAAGATTGATTCTATACTTAGTTTGACAAGTTTCTACGACCTGTAATATAACTTTTTGAACTTTTCATCCGTTCAGCTGGACCTTGCACGCGCGTTTGGATTTGTTTACCAAACGCCCTAACAAAAGAAGCTATTTGGACATAAATTATGAACTTCATCGAACAAATCAAACATTTATTGTGGAACTGGGATTCCTGGGAGTGCAATCTGATGAAGATCATCAAAGGTAAGTGAATATTTATCATGTTATTTCTGACAAATGTTGACTACACAATATGGTGGATATCTTTTTGGCTGCTTTGTGGTCTGAACACTGTAATCAGATTATTGCATGGTTTGCTTTTTCTATAAAGTTTTTTTGAAATCTGACAACGATTGCATTATATATTGACACTCCTAAATAACCACTACAAAAGTATAGCCGTAATCTTTGCAGAAAATGGTTAACGTGGTGCTTGAATGATCTGATTGATGAATGTCAATCAGGGTTTATGAAAGGGCATATATCTAATAATCTGAGGCTGGTGTTGGTTGAGTATTGTGATCTATCGGATGACTTCCCTGTTATCTTATTTTGGGGGATTTTCATTAAGCATTTGATACATACAGTAAGTCACAGTCTTATCTTTGATTGTCTTAAGCATTTGAAGTTTGGTCACTTTTGTTGTTGATGCTGTTAGAACTCGGTATAATGGACCAGCTGTATCAAACTGTCATGGAACATCCTCAAGGTTTAACGTTTTACAAAGGAACACGACAAGGTTGTCCAATCTCACCTTTTTTTTGTTGCAAATATTTTATAAAACATTTTTCATCTCAAACCTTATGCTCATTAGTTTATCAAAGTCAATCTGGAGGCATTACATTCCAGAGAGATCAAGATACCTCAACAGGTGGATGACTCCTCATTAAAATACAAAATACACAAACTAGATAAGCATTGGATATTGTGAAGCAGTTCTCTAAAATCTCAGGTTTGGTTTTCCAACATGTGAGATGTTTGTTCTGAAAGAAGCAGATGAATCCGGCAGATTGTAACATCTCTGAAATATACTGTGACTGAAAACTTAAGGCTGTGATTACAACCCTGTAACTGAATCTATCAAAAACAAAAGACATTCTCCTCATGGTTAGGGATTTAGGTCTTCAAGGGAGGGGCTTTAATTGAAAGCTGAGGGGCAATTTTTACCTTTATTTTAACTAGGCAAGTCAGTTAAGAACAGATTCATATTTTCAATGACGGCCTAGGAACAGTGGGTTAACTGTCTCGTTCAGGGGCAGAACGACAGCTTTTTACCTTGTCAGCTTGGGGATTCGATGGGGGGTGGGAGGGCGGGGAACACAGGAGGTGTGAGGACTGGGAGGACAGGAGGTGTGAGGACCGGGAGGACAGGAGTTGTGAGGACGGAGAGGACAGGAGTTGTGAGGACAGAGAGGACAGGAGGTGTGAGGACAGAGAGGACAGGAGGTGTGAGGACGGGGTGGACAGGAAGTGTGAGGACGGGGTGGACAGGATGTGTGAGGATGGGGTGGACAGGATGTGTGAGGACGGGAGAGGAGGTGTGAGGACGGGAGAGGACAGGAGTTGTGAGGACGGGGAGAACAGGAGGTGTGAGGACGGGGAGAACAGGAGGTGTGAGGACGGGAGAGGAGGTGTGAGGATGGGAGAGGACAGGAGTTGTGAGGACGGAGAGGACAGGAGTTGTGAGGACGGAGAGGACAGGATGTGTGAGGACGGGGAGGACAGGATGTGTGAGGACGGGAGAGGAGGTGTGAGGACGGGGAGGACAGGAGGTGTGAGGACTGGGAGGACAGGAGGTGTGAGGACGGGGAGGACAGGAGGTGTGAGGACGGGGAGGACAGGAGGTGTGAGGACGGGGAGGACAGGAGGTGTGAGGACGGGAGAGGAGGTGTGAGGACGGGAGAGGACAGGAGTTGTGAGGACGGAGAGGACAGGAGTTGTGAGGAGGGAGAAGACAGGATGTGTGAGGACGGGGAGGACAGGATGTGTGAGGACGGGAGAGGAGGTGTGAGGACGGGGAGGACAGGAGGTGTGAGGACGGGGAGGACAGGAGGTGTGAGGACTGGGAGGACAGGAGGTGTGAGGACGGGGAGGACAGGAGGTGTGAGGACGGGGAGGACAGGAGGTGTGAGGACGGGGAGGACAGGAGGTGTGAGGACTGGGAGGACAGGAGGTGTGAGGACGGGGAGGACAGGAGGTGTGAGGACGGGGAGGACAGGAGGTGTGAGGACGGGAGGACAGGAGGTGGGGACGGGGAGGAGGTGTGAGGACGGGGAGGACAGGAGGTGTGAGGACGGGGAGGACAGGAGGTGTGAGGACGGGGAGGACAGGAGGTGTGAGGACGGGGAGGACAGGAGGTGTGAGGACTGGGAGGACAGGAGGTGTGAGGACGGGGAGGACAGGAGGTGTGAGGACGGGGGGAGGACAGGAGGTGTGAGGACGGGGAGGACAGGAGGTGTGACGGGGACAGGAGGTGGAGGGGGAGGACAGGAGGTGTGAGGACGGGGAGGACAGGAGGTGTGAGGACGGGGAGGACAGGAGGTGTGAGGACAGGAGGTGTGAGGACAGGAGGTGTGAGGACAGGAGGTGTGAGGTGTGAGGACAGGAGGTGTGAGGTGTGAGGACAGGAGGTGTGAGGACGGGGAGGACAGGAGGTGTGAGGACGGGGAGGACAGGAGGTGTGAGGACGGGGAGGACAGGAGGTGTGAGGACGGGGAGGACAGGAGGTGTGAAGACAGGGAGGACAGGAGGTGTGAGGACAGGGAGGACAGGAGGTGTGAGGACAGGAGGTGTGAGGACAGGAGGTGTGAGGACTGGGAGGACAGGTGGAGTGAGGACGGGGAGGACAGGAGGTGTGAGGACAGGAGGTGTGAGGACGGGGAGGACAGGAGGTGTGAGGACGGGGAGGACAGGAGGTGTGAGGACTGGGAGGACAGGAGGTGTGAGGACTGGGAGGACAGGAGGTGTGAGGACAGGAGGTGTGAGGACAGGAGGTGTGAGGACAGGAAGTGTGAGGACGGGGAGGACAGGAGGTGTGAGGATGGGGAGGACAGGAGGTGTGAGGACGGGGAGGACAGGAGGTGTGAGGATGGGGAGGACAGGAGGTGTGAGGACAGGAGGTGTGAGGACTGGGAGGACAGGTGGAGTGAGGACGGGGAGGACAGGTGGAGTGAGGACTGGGAGGACAGGAGGTGTGAGGACAGGGAGGACAGGAGGTGTGAGGACAGGAGGTGTGAGGACAGGAGGTGTGAGGACAGGAGGTGTGAGGACAGGAGGTGTGAGGACAGGAGGTGTGAGGACGGGGAGGACAGGAGGTGTGAGGACGGGGAGGACAGGAGGTGTGAGGACTGGGAGGACAGGAGGTGTGAGGACAGGGAGGACAGGAGGTGTGAGGACAGGAGGTGTGAGGACAGGAGGTGTGAGGACAGGAAGTGTGAGGACAGGAAGTGTGAGGACGGGGAGGACAGGAGGTGTGAGGACGGGGAGGACAGGAGGTGTGAGGGACGGGGAGGACAGGAGGTGTGAGGACGGGGAGGACAGGAGGTGTGAGGACAGGAGGTTTGAGGACAGGAAGTGTGAGGACGGGGAGGACAGGAGGTGTGAGGACGGGGAGGACAGGAGGTGTGAGGACGGGGAGGACAGGAGGTGTGAGGACGGGGAGGACAGGAGGTGTGAGGACAGGAGGTTTGAGGACAGGAAGTGTGAGGACGGGGAGGACAGGAGGTGTGAGGACGGGGAGGACAGGAGGTGTGAGGACGGGGAGGACAGGAGGTGTGAGGACGGGGAGGACAGGAGGTGTGAGGACGGGGAGGTGTGAGGACGGGAGAGGAGAGGAGGTGTGAGGACGAGGAGGAGAGGAGGTGTGAGGACGGGGAGGAGAGGAGGTGTGAGGACGGGGGGGACAGGAGGTGTGAGGACGAGGAGGAGAGGAGGTGTGAGGACGGGGAGGAGAGTGTGTAGTGACCTGGTGTTAGTGTGTAGTGACCTGGTGTTAGTGTGTAGTGACCTGGTGTTAGTGTGTAGTGACCTGATGTTAGCGTGTAGTGACCTGGTGTTAGCGTGTAGTGACCTGGTGTTAGCGTGTAGTGACCTGGTGTTAGCGTGTAGTGACCTGGTGTTAGCGTGTAGTGACCTGGTGTTAGCGTGTAGTGACCTGGTGTTAGCGTGTAGTGACCTGGTGTTAGCGTGTAGTGACCTGGTGTTAGTGTGTAGTGACCTGGTGTTAGTGTGTAGTGACCTGGTGTTAGTGTGTAGTGACCTGGTGTTAGTGTGTAGTGACCTGGTGTTAGTGTGTAGTGACCTGGTGTTAGTGTGTAGTGACCTGGTGTTAGTGTGTAGTGACCTGATGTTAGTGTGTAGTGACCTGATGTTAGTGTGTAGTGACCTGATGTTAGTGTGTAGTGACCTGATGTTAGTGTGTAGTGACCTGATGTTAGTGTGTAGTGACCTGATGTTAGTGTGTAGTGACCTGATGTTAGTGTGTAGTGACCTGGTGTTAGTTTGTAGTGACCTGGTGTTAGTTTGTAGTGACCTGGTGTTAGTGTGTAGTGACCTGGTGTTAGTGTGTAGTGACCTGGTGTTAGTTTGTAGTGACCTGGTGTTAGTGTGTAGTGACCTGGTGTTAGTGTGTAGTGACCTGGTGTTAGTGTGTAGTGACCTGGTGTTAGTGTGTAGTGACCTGGTGTTAGTGTGTAGTGACCTGGTGTTAGTTTGTAGTGACCTGGTGTTAGTTTGTAGTGACCTGGTGTTAGTGTGTAGTGACCTGGTGTTAGTGTGTGACCTGGTGTTAGTGTGTAGTGACCTGGTGTTAGTGTGTAGTGACCTGGTGTTAGTGTGTAGTGACCTGGTGTTAGTGTGTAGTGACCTGGTGTTAGTTTGTAGTGACCTGGTGTTAGTTTGTAGTGACCTGGTGTGTGTCTCCAGAGGTCTCTCCAGCTCCACAGTACATTGAGGTTCTGTGATGACTTTAGCTGACAGGGAGAAACGCTGGTACTCTGATGGAGAGATCAGGTAGAACCCTACACACAGAGAGAGAGAGAGAGATCAGATAGAACCCTACACAGAGAGAGAGAGAGAGAGATCAGATAGAACCCTACACACAGAGAGAGAGAGAGATCAGGTAGAACCCTACACACAGAGAGAAAGAGATCAGGTAGAACCCAACACACAGAGAGAGAGAGATCAGGTAGAACCCAACACACAGAGAGAGAGAGATCAGGTAGAACCCAACACACACAGAGAGAGAGATCAGGTAGAACCCTAAACACACAGAGAGAGAGATCAGGTAGAACCCTACACACACAGAGAGAGAGATCAGGTAGAACCCTACACACAGAGAGAGAGAGAGATCAGGTAGAACCCTACACAGAGAGAGAGAGAGATCAGGTAGAACCCTACACAGAGAGAGAGAGAGATCAGGTAGAACCCTACACACAGAGAGAGAGAGATCAGGTAGAACCCTACACACAGAGAGAGAGAGAGATCAGGTAGAACCCTACACACAGAGAGAGAGAGAGAGATCAGATAGAACCCTACACACAGAGAGAGAGAGAGATCAGGTAGAACCCTACACAGAGAGAGAGAGATCAGGTAGAACCCTACACACAGACAGAGAGAGAGATCAGGTGGAACCCTACACACACAGAGAGAGAGATCAGGTAGAACCCTACACACACAGAGAGAGAGAGATCAGGTAGAACCCTACACACAGAGAGAGAGAGAGATCAGGTAGAACCCTACACACAGAGAGATCAGGTAGAACCCTACACAGAGAGAGAGCGAGAGAGAGATCAGGTGGAACCCTACAGAGAGAGAGAGAGATCAGGTAGAACCCTACACAGAGAGAGAGAGATCAGGTAGAACCCTACACAGAGAGAGAGATCAGGTGGAACCCTACACACACAGAGAGAGAGAGTTCAGGTAGAACCCTACACAGAGAGAGAGAGATCAGGTAGAACCCTACACAGAGAGAGAGAGAGAGATCAGGTGGAACCCTACACACACAGAGAGAGAGAGATCAGGTAGAACACTACACACACATAGAGAGAGAGATCAGGTAGAACCCTACACACAGAGAGAGAGAGAGAGATCAGATAGAACCCTACACACAGAGAGAGAGAGAGATCAGGTAGAACCCTACACAGACAGAGAGAGAGAGATCAGGTAGAACCCTACACAGAGAGAGAGAGAGAGAGATCAGGTGGAACCCTACACACACAAAGAGAGAGAGATCAGGTAGAACCCTACACAGAGAGAGAGAGAGAGAGATCAGGTGGAACCCTACACACACAGAGAGAGAGATCAGGTAGAACCCTACACACACATAGAGAGAGATCAGGTAGAACCCTACACACACAGAGAGAGAGATCAGGTAGAACCCTACACAGAGAGAGAGAGAGAGAGAGATCAGGTGGAACCCTACACACACAGAGAGAGAGAGATCAGGTAGAACCCTACACACACATAGAGAGAGATCAGGTAGAACCCTACACACAGAGAGAGAGAGATCAGGTAGAACCCTACACAGAGAGAGAGAGAGAGATCAGGTAGAACCCTACACACAGAGAGAGAGAGAGAGAGATAGATCAGGTAGAACCCTACACACAGAGAGAGAGAGATCAGGTAGAACCCTACACAGAGAGAGAGAGAGATCAGGTAGAATCCTACACACACAGAGAGAGAGATCAGGTAGAACCCTACACACACAGAGAGAGAGATCAGGTAGAACCCTACACACACACAGAGAGAGATCAGGTAGAACCCTACACAGAGAGAGAGAGAGATCAGGTAGAACCCTACACAGAGAGAGAGAGAGATCAGGTAGAACCCTACACACACAGAGAGAGAGATCAGGTAGAACCCTACACACACAGAGAGAGAGATCAGGTAGAACCCTACACACACAGAGAGAGATCAGGTAGAACCCTACACAGAGAGAGAGAGAGATCAGGTAGAACCCTACACACAGAGAGAGAGATCAGATAGAACCCTACACAGAGAGAGAGATCAGGTAGAATCCTACACACACAGAGAGAGAGATCAGGTAGAACCCTACACACACAGAGAGAGAGATCAGGTAGAACCCTACACACACAGAGAGAGATCAGGTAGAACCCTACACACACAGAGAGAGAGATCAGGTAGAACCCTACACACACAGAGAGAGATCAGGTAGAACCCTACACACACAGAGAGAGAGATCAGGTAGAACCCTACACACACAGAGAGAGAGATCAGGTAGAACCCTACACACAGAGAGAGAGAGAGATCAGGTAGAACCCTACACACACAGAGAGAGAGATCAGGTAGAACCCTACACACACAGAGAGAGAGAGATCAGGTAGAACCCTACAGGTAGAACACAGAGAGAGAGAGAGAGATCAGGTAGAACCCTACACACAGAGAGAGATCAGGTAGAACCCTACACACAGAGAGAGAGATCAGGTAGAACCCTACACACAGAGAGAGAGATCAGGTAGAACCCTACACACACAGAGAGAGAGATCAGGTAGAACCCTACACACACAGAGAGAGATCAGGTAGAACCCTACACACACACAGAGAGATCAGGTAGAACCCTACACAGAGAGAGAGAGATCAGGTAGAACCCTACACAGAGAGAGAGAGAGATCAGGTAGAACCCTACACACACAGAGAGAGAGATCAGGTAGAACCCTACACACACAGAGAGAGATCAGGTAGAACCCTACACACACAGAGAGAGATCAGGTAGAACCAGGTAGAACCCTACACACAGAGAGAGAGATCAGGTAGAACCCTACACAGAGAGAGAGATCAGGTAGAACCCTACACACACAGAGAGAGAGATCAGGTAGAATCCTACACACACAGAGAGAGAGATCAGGTAGAACCCTACACACACAGAGAGAGATCAGGTAGAACCCTACACACACAGAGAGAGATCAGGTAGAACCCTACACACACAGAGAGAGATCAGGTAGAACCCTACACACACAGAGAGAGAGATCAGGTAGAACCCTACACACACAGAGAGAGATCAGGTAGAACCCTACACACAGAGAGAGAGAGATCAGGTAGAACCCTACACACAGAGAGAGAGAGATCAGGTAGAACCCTACACACAGAGAGAGAGAGATCAGGTAGAACCCTACACACAGAGAGAGAGAGATCAGGTAGAACCCTACACAGAGAGAGAGAGAGAGAGAGAGAGATCAGGTAGAACCCTACACACAGAGAGAGAGAGATCAGGTAGAACCCTACACACAGAGAGAGAGATCAGGTAGAACCCTACACACAGAGAGAGAGAGAGATCAGGTGGAACCCTACACACAGAGAGAGAGAGATCAGGTAGAACCCTAAACAGAGAGAGAGAGAGATCAGGTAGAACCCTACACACAGAGAGAGAGAGAGATCAGGTAGAACCCTACACACAGAGAGAGAGAACAGGTAGAACCCTACACAGAGAGAGAGAGATCAGGTAGAACCCTACACACAGAGAGAGAGATCAGGTAGAACCCTACACAGAGAGAAACATGCATATCAACACTACGTTGTGTGTGATCTCACCCTGTCCGTTCCTTGTGAAGACACAGGAAGCGATGCCACTGATGTCCTCTTTACGGATACAGTCATAACGTACCTACAGACAGAGACAGAGGTTAACACACACACTGCAACACACACACACACTAAAACACACACACACACACTAAAACACACACACATACTAAAACACACACACACACTAAAACACACACACACACACACACTACGTTAAACAGGTACACCCCCCCCCTACTTGTGGCCGTAGGGCAGGTACGTTAAACAGGTACACCCCCCCACCTGTGGTCGTAGGGCAGGTACGTTAAACAGGTACACCCCCCCACCTGTGGCCGTAGGGCAGGTACGTTAAACAGGTACACCCCCTACTTGTGGCCGTAGGGCAGGTACGTTAAACAGGTACACCCCCTACCTGTGGCCGTAGGGCAGGTACGTTAAACAGGTACACCCCCTACCTGTGGCCGTAGGGCAGGTACGTTAAACAGGTACACCCCCCCTACCTGTGGCCGTAGGGCAGGTACGTTAAACAGGTACACCCCCCTACCTGTGGCCGTAGGGCAGGTACGTTAAACAGGTACACCCCCCACCTGTGGCCGTAGGGCAGGTACGTTAAACAGTACAGCCCCCCTAACTGTGGCCGTAGGGCAGGTACGTTAAACAGGTACACCCCCCTACCTGTGGCCGTAGGGCAGGTACGTTAACCTGTGGCCGTAGGGGTACGTTAAACCCCCTACCTGTGGCCGTAGGGCAGGTACGTTAAACAGGTACACCCCCCTACCTGTGGCCGTAGGGCAGGTACGTTAAACAGGTACAGCCCCCACCTGTGGCCGTAGGGCAGGTACGTTAAACAGGTACACCCCCACCTGTGGCCGTAGGGCAGGTACGTTAAACAGGTACACCCCCTACCTGTGGCCGTACGTTAAACAGGTACACCCCCACCTGTGGCCCCCAGGTACACCCCTGTGGCCGTAGGGCAGGTACGTTAAACAGGTACACCCCCTACCTGTGGCCGTGGGGCAGGTACGTTAAACAGGTACACCCCCACCTGTGGCCGTAGGGCAGGGTACGTTAGGTACACCCCCTACTGTGGCCGTAAACAGGTACACCCCCCCTACCTGTGGCCGTAGGGCAGGTACGTTAAACAGGTACACCCCCACCCCCTACAGGTACACCCCCACCTGTGGCCGTGGGCGTTAAACAGGTACACCCCCCCACCTGTGGCCGTAGGGCAGGTACGTTAAGGTACCCCCTACCTGTGGCCGTAGGGCAGGTACATTAGACAGGTACACCCCCCCCCACCTGTGGCCGTAGGGCAGGTACATTAAACAGGTACACCCCCCACCTGTGGCCGTAGGGCAGGTACGTTAAACAGGTACACCCCCCCCACCTGTGGCCGTAGGGCAGGTACATTAAACAGGTACACCCCCACCTGTGGCCCCAGGTACGTTAAACAGGTACACCCCCCACCTGTGGCCGTAGGGCAGGTACGTTAAACAGGTACACCCCCTACCTGTGGCCGTAGGGCAGGTACGTTAAACAGGTACACCCCCCTACCTGTGGCCGTAGGGCAGGTACGTTAAACAGGTACACCCCCCCACCTGTGGCCGTAGGGCAGGTACGTTAAACAGGTACACCCCCCTACCTGTGGCCGTAGGGCAGGTACGTTAAACAGGTACCCCCCTACCTGTGGCCGTAGGGCAGGTACGTTAAACAGGTACACCCCCTAACTGTGGCCGTAGGGCAGGTACGTTAAACAGGTACAGCCCCCCCCTAACTGTGGCCGTAGGGCAGGTACGTTAAACAGGTACACCCCCCCCTACCTGTGGCCCCAGGTACGTTAAACAGGTACACCCCCACCTGTGGCCGTAGGGCAGGTACGTTAAACAGGTACCCCCCCCCCTACCTGTGGCCGTAGGGCAGGTACGTTTAAACAGGTACACACCCCCCACCTGTGGCCGTAGGGCAGGTACGTTAAACAGGTACGTTACACCCCCACCTGTGGCCGTAGGGCAGGTACATTAGACAGGTACACCCCCCCCACCTGTGGCCAGGGCAGGTACGTTAAACAGGTACACCCCCCTACCTGTGGCCGTAGGGCAGGTACGTTAAACAGGTACACCCCCACCTGTGGCCGTAGGGCAGGTACGTTAAACAGGTACACCCCCCTACCTGTGGCCGTAGGGCAGGTACGTTAAACAGGTACACCCCCTACCCCCCTAACTGTGGCCGTAGGGCAGGTACGTTAAACAGGTACACCCCCCTACCTGTGGCCGTAGGGCAGGTACGTTAAACAGGTACACCCCCCCACCTGTGGCCGTAGGGCAGGTACGTTAAACGTAGGGCCGTAGGGTACGTTAAACAGGTACACCCCCCCACTGTGGCCGTAGGGCCCCCAGGTACACCCCCCACCTGTGGCCGTAGGTACACCCCCCTACCTGTGGCCGTACGTTAAACAGGTACACCCCCTACCTGTGGCCGTAGGGCAGGTACGTTAAACAGGTACACCCCCCCACCTGTGGCCGTAGGGCAGGTACGTTAAACAGGTAGGGCAGGTCGTTAAACAGGTACCCCCCTACCTGTGGCCGTAGGGCAGGTACGTTAAACAGGTACACCCCCCCCTACCTGTGGCCGTGGGGCAGGTACGTTAAACAGGTACACCCCCTACCTGTGGCCGTAGGGCAGGTACATTAAACAGGTACACCCCCCCACCTGTGGCCGTAGGGCAGGTACGTTAAACAGGTACACCCCCCTACCTGTGGCCGTAGGGCAGGTACATTAAACAGGTACACCCCCACCTGTGGCCCCCAGGTACACCCCCCACCTGTGGCCGTAGGGCAGGTACGTTAAACAGGTACACCCCCCCCCACCTGTGGCCGTAGGGGGTACATTAAACAGGTACACCCCCCACCTGTGGCCGTAGGGCAGGTACGTTAAACAGGTACACCCCCTACCTGTGGCCGTAGGGCAGGTACGTTAAACAGGTACACCCCCCCTACCTGTGGCCGTAGGGCAGGTACATTAAACAGGTACACCCCCTACCTGTGGCCGTAGGGCAGGTACATTAAACAGGTACACCCCCCCCACCTGTGGCCGTAGGGCAGGTACATTAAACAGGTTAAGGTACATTAAACAGGTACGTAGGGCAGGTACGTTAAACCCCCCCCTACCTGTGGCCGTAGGGCAGGTACATTAGACAGGTACACCCTCCCCACCTGTGGCCGTAGGGCAGGTACATTAAACAGGTACACCCCCCCCTACCTGTGGCCGTAGGGCAGGTACGTTAAACAAGTGCAGGTCTCCAAGGTTGGTCAGACAGACCAGACTGGTCTCACTGTAGTCCTCCTGGGCTGTGGAACACACCGTCACCATGGCAACCCTCCGCACACGACAACCCTCATGAGCCGTCAGCTTGAACTTGGTCTTCGCACCGACCTTAGGAAGACTGAACACCTGTCAACACAATACACCTGTCAACACAATACACCTGTCAACACAACACACCTGTCAACACAATACACCTGTCAACACAACACACCTGTCAACACAACACACCTGTCAACACAACACACACCTGTCAACACAACACACCTGTCAACACAACACACCTGTCAACACAACACACCTGTCAACACAACACACCTGTCAACACAACACACCTGTCAACACAACACACCTGTCAACACAACACACCTGTCAACACAACACACCTGTCAACACAACACACCTGTCAACACAACACACCTGTCAACACAATACACCTGTCAACACAACACACCTGTCAACACAACACACCTGTCAACACAACACACCTGTCAACACAACACACCTGTCAACACAACACACCTGTCAACACAACACACCTGTCAACACAATACACCTGTCAACACAATACACCTGTCAACACAACACACCTGTCAACACAATACACCTGTCAACACAATACACCTGTCAACACAACACACCTGTCAACACAACACACCTGTCAACACAACACACCTGTCAACACAACACACCTGTCAACACAACACACCTGTCAACACAATACACCTGTCAACACAATACACCTGTCAACACAATACACCTGTCAACACAACACACCTGTCAACACAATACACCTGTCAACACAATACACCTGTCAACACAACACACCTGTCAACACAACACACCTGTCAACACAACACACCTGTCAACACAACACACCTGTCAACACAACACACCTGTCAACACAATACACCTGTCAACACAACACACCTGTCAACACAATACACCTGTCAACACAACACACCTGTCAACACAATACACCTGTCAACACAATACACATGTCAACACAACACACCTGTCAACACAACACACCTGTCAACACAACACACCTGTCAACACAACATACCTGTCAACACAACATACCTGTCAACACAATATACCTGTCAACACTGACCTTAGAGAGACTGAATACCTGACTGACAGGTAATTCCCAACAGGTGTGTGTGTGTGTGTGTGTGTGTGTGTGTGTGTGTGTGTGTGTGTGTGTGTGTGTGTGTGTGTGTGTGTGTGTGTGTGTGTACCTTGGGTTGTTCCTCTGAAGCGATGAGGACAGAGTGTGGGTTAGTGAGTAGTGTGTGTGTGTGTGTGTGTGTGTGTGTGTGTGTGTGTGTGTGTGTGTGTGTGTGTGTGTGTGTACCTTGGGTTGTTCCTCTGAAGCGATGAGGACAGAGTGTGGGTTAGTGAGTAGGTGTGTGTGTGTGTGTGTGTGTGTGTGTGTGTGTGTGTGTGTGTGTGTGTGTGTGTGTGTGTGTGTGTACCTTGGGTTGTTCCTCTGAAGCGATGAGGACAGAGTGTGGGTTAGTGAGTAGGTGTGTGTGTGTGTGTGTGTGTGTGTGTGTGTGTGTGTGTACCTTGGGTTGTTCCTCTGAAGCGATGAGGACAGAGTGTGGGTTAGTGTAGGTGTGTGTGTGTGTGTGTGTGTGTGTGTGTGTGTGTGTGTGTGTGTGTGTGTGTGTGTGTGTGTGTGTGTGTGTGTGTGTGTGTGTGTGTGTGTGTGTTAGTGAGTAGGTGTGTGTGTGTGGGTTAGTGAGTAGGTGTGTGTGTACCTTGGGTTGTTCCTCTGAAGTGATGAGGACAGAGTGTGGGTTAGTGAGTAGGTGTGTGTGTGTGTGTGTGTGTGTGTGTGTGTACCTTGAGTTGTTCTTCTGAAGCGATGAGGACAGAGTGTGGGTTAGTGAGTAGGTGTGTGTGTGTGTGTGTGTGTGTGTGTGTGTGTGTGTGTGTGTGTGTGTGTGTGTGTTAGTGAGTAGGTGTGTGTGTGTGTGTGTGTGTGTGTGTGTGTGTGTGTGTGTGTGTGTGTGTGTGTGTGTGTGTGTGTGTGTGTGTGTGTGTGTACCTTGAGTTGTTCCTCTGAAGCGATGAGGACAGAGTGTGGGTTAGTCATGTCTGGAGCAGTAGCCAGGTCCAGAGAGGCTTGGTAAGGTTCTGGTAACGGTTTCCCCCGTCCGTCCAGCACGCAGACGGACACGACCGGAGCCCTGTGCATCAGCTGGATCTCTTTCCCCAACACGGCCTCCACACAGCCGCTCCCCTCACCCCCCGGCCGTCCACGGCCCGACCCCACACCCGGGACCTCCAACGCGTAAGCATACACACTCCCTGAGTTTGTCCCCGCCCACAGCGTCGGGCCGTGGTGTGTACCTGGGGGAGACAGAGATATACATGTTAACATAGATACACACACAGAGATATACATGTTGACATAGATATACACATTAAACAGAGATATACATGCTACCATAGATACACACACATTAAACAGAGATACACATGTTACCATAGATACACACACATTAAACAGAGATATACATGTTACCATAGATACACACATTAATAAACAAAGATATACAGTTGAAGCCGGAAGTTTACACCTTCGCCAAATACATTTAAACTCAGTTTTTCACCATTCTTGACATTTTTTCGTCAGTTAGGATCACCACTTTTTTTTAAGAATGTGAAATGTCAGAATAATCGTAGAGAGAATGACTTATTTCAGGTTTTATTTCTTTCATCACATCCCCAGTGGGTCAGAAGTTTACATTCACTCAATTAGTATTTGGTAGCATTGCCTTTAAATTGTTTAACTTGGGTCAAACGTTTCGGGTAGCCTTCCACAAGCTTTCCACAATAAATTGGGTGAATTTTGGCCCATTCCTCCTGACAGAGCAGGTGTAACTGAGTCAGGTTTGTAGGCCTCCTTGCTCGCACACGCTTTTTCAGTTCTGCCCACAAATGTTCTATAGGATTGAGGTCAGGGCTTTGTGATGGCCACTCCAATACCTTGACTTTGTTGTCCTTAAGCCATTTTGCCACAACTTTGGAAGTCTGCTTGGGGGTCATTGTCCATTTGGAAGACCCATTTGCGACCAAGCTTTAAACTTCCTGCCTGATGTTGTGAAAAATATTAAAAACAAATACTACTCAGATACCGGAGCTTGTGGATTAGAATTTTATTGCAGAGGACAACAAATGCCGAGCACCTCCATGGAAGAACTGCCTCATCATTCTTAGCGCTTGGCTTTTATACAGTTTCACCTTTACAGAATGATGTCATCACCCCATTTGCTTTGTTACATAGTTTCCATTCTCTTATTGGCTCAGATATTGGGGCATAGATTCTATTGGTGGCGTGACATGCCCCTTAGCTAATGTTCCTGTCCAAAGGTCTTTACAAGTTCAGAACTACATTATCAATGTATGGTTAACGCGTGTGCGTGTCCAGTAGCCTTCACAAGATCAGATATGGCCCAGACCTGTCACATCTTGTTAGTTAACCTTGCCTCATCTACACAGATTCTGCTTACGTTCTGTTTTTTACGTGTCCAATGGTCAATTCGATGTTGATCTAGCTTTGTACACGCCATCTATTTTGTGATGTGCACCAGTCCCTCCTGCAGCAAAGCACCCCCACAACATGATGCTGCCACCCCCGTGCTTCACGGTTGGGATGGTGTTCTTCGGCTTGCAAGCCTCCCCTTTTTCCTTCAAACATAACGATGGTCATTATGGCCAAACAGTTCTATTTTTGTTTCATCAGACCAGAGGACATTTCTCCAAAACATATGATCTTTGTCCCCATGTGCAGTTGCAAATCGAAGTCTGGCTTTTTTTAATGGTGGTTTTGGAGCAGTGGCTTCTTCCTTGCTGAGCAGCCTTTCAGGTTATGTCGATAAAGGACTTATTTTACTGTGGATATAGATACTTTTGTACCTGTTTTGTCCAGCATCTTCACAAGGTCCTTTGCTGTTGTTCTTGGATTGATTTTCACTTTTCACACCAAAGTACATTAATCTCTAGGAGACAGTACGTGTCTCCTTCCTGAGCGGTATGATGGCTGCGTGGTCCCATGGTGTTTATACTTGCATACTATTGTTTGTACAGATGAACGTGGTACCTTCAGGCGTTTGGAAATTGCTCCCAAGGATGAACCAGACTTGTGGAGGTCTGCAATTTTCTTTCTGAGGTCTTGGCTGATTTCTTTTGATTTTCCCAAGATGTCAAGCAAAGAGGCACTGAGTTTGAAGGTAGGCCTTGAAATACATCCACAGGTACACCTCCAATTGACTCAAATGATGTAAATTAGCCCATCAGAAGCTTCTAAAGCCATGACATAATTTTCTGGAATTTTCCATGCTGTTTAAAGGCACAGTCAACTTTGTGTATGTAAACTTCTGACCCACTGGAATTGTGATACAGTGAATTATAAGTGAAATAATCTGTCTGTCAACAATTGTTGGAAAAATGACTTGTGTCATGCACAAAGTTGATGTCTTAACCGACTTGCCAAAGCTATAGTTTGTTAACAATAAATTTGTGGAGTGGTTGAAAAACTTGTTTTAATGAATCCAACCCAAGTGTATGTAAACTTCTGGCAACTGTATCAGACAGAATCATATCATACCGTCTCTAAGGTACGTATCAGACAGAATCATACCGTCTCTAAGGTACGTATCAGACAGAATCATACCGTCTCTAAGGTACGTATCAGACAGAATCATATCATACCGTCTCTAAGGTACGTATCAGACAGAACCATACCGTCTCTGAGGTACGTATCAGACAGAATCATACCGTCTCTAAGGTACGTATCAGACAGAACCATACCGTCTCTAAGGTACGTATCAGACAGAATCATACCGTCTCTAAGGTACGTATCAGACAGAATCATATCATACCGTCTCTAAGGTACGTATCAGACAGAATCATACCGTCTCTGAGGTACGTATCAGACAGAATCATATCATACCGTCTCTAAGGTACGTATCAGACAGAATCATACCATCTCTAAGGTACGTATCAGACAGAATCATATCATACCGTCTCTAAGGTACGTATCAGACAGAATCATACCGTCTCTAAGGTACGTATCAGACAGAATCATATCATACCGTCTCTAAGGTACGTATCAGACAGAATCATACCGTCTCTGAGGTACGTATCAGACAGAATCATACCGTCTCTAAGGTACGTATCAGACAGAACCATATCATACCATCTCTAAGGTACGTATCAGACAGAATCATATCATACCGTCTCTAAGGTACGTATCAGACAGAATCATACCGTCTCTAAGGTACGTATCAGACAGAATCATATCATACCATCTCTAAGGTACGTATCAGACAGAATCATATCATACCGTCTCTAAGGTACGTATCAGACAGAATCATACCGTCTCTAAGGTACGTATCAGACAGAATCATATCATACCGTCTCTAAGGTACGTATCAGACAGAATCATACCGTCTCTAAGGTACGTATCAGACAGAATCATACCGTCTCTAAGGTACGTATCAGACAGAATCATACCGTCTCTAAGGTACGTATCAGACAGAATCATACCGTCTCTAAGGTACGTATCAGACAGAATCATACCGTCTCTAAGGTACGTATCAGACAGAATCATACCGTCTCTAAGGCACGTACGTATCAGACAGAATCATACCGTCTCTAAGGTACGTATCAGACAGAATCATACCATCTCTAAGGTACGTATCAGACAGAATCATACCGTCTCTAAGGTACGTATCAGACAGAATCATACCGTCTCTGAGGTACGTATCAGACAGAATCATACCGTCTCTAAGGTACGTATCAGACAGAATCATATCATACCGTCTCTAAGGTAGGTATCAGACAGAATCATACCGTCTCTAAGGTACGTATCAGACAGAACCATACCGTCTCTAAGGTACGTATCAGACAGAATCATACCGTCTCTAAGGTACGTATCAGACAGAATCATACCGTCTCTAAGGTACGTATCAGACAGAATCATACCGTCTCTAAGGTACGTATCAGACAGAATCATACCGTCTCTAAGGTACGTATCAGACAGAATCATATCATACCGTCTCTAAGGTACGTATCAGACAGAATCATACCGTCTCTAAGGTACGTATCAGACAGAATCATACCATCTCTAAGGTACGTATCAGACAGAATCATACTGTCTCTAAGGTACGTATCAGACAGAATCATATCATACCGTCTCTAAGGTACGTATCAGACAGAATCATACAGTCTCTAAGGTACGTATCAGACAGAATCATACCGTCTCTAAGGTACGTATCAGACAGAATCATATCATACCGTCTCTAAGGTATGTATCAGACAGAATCATACCGTCTCTAAGGTACGTATCAGACAGAATCATACCGTCTCTAAGGTACGTATCAGACAGAATCATACCGTCTCTGAGGTACGTATCAGACAGAATCATATCATACCGTCTCTGAGGAACGTATCAGACAGAATCATACCGTCTCTAAGGTACGTATCAGACAGAATCATACCGTCTCTAAGGTACGTATCAGACAGAATCATACCGTCTCTAAGGTACGTATCAGACAGAATCATATCATACCATCTCTGAGGTACGTACCAGACAGAATCATACCGTCTCTAAGGTACGTATCAGACAGAATCATACCGTCTCTAAGGTACGTATCAGACAGAATCATACCGTCTCTAAGGTACGTATCAGACAGAATCATACCGTCTCTAAGGTACGTATCAGACAGAATCATACCGTCTCTAAGGTACGTATCAGACAGAATCATACCATACCGTCTCTGAGGTACGTATCAGACAGAATCATACCGTCTCTAAGGTACGTATCAGACAGAATCATACCGTCTCTAAGGTACGTATCAGACAGAATCATATCATACCGTCTCTAAGGTACGTATCAGACAGAATCATACCATACCGTCTCTGAGGTACGTATCAGACAGAATCATACCGTCTCTGAGGTACGTATCAGACAGAATCATACCGTCTCTAAGGTACGTAGCAGACAGAATCATACCGTCTCTAAGGTACGTATCAGACAGAATCATATCATACCGTCTCTAAGGTACGTATCAGACAGAATCATATCATACCGTCTCTAAGGTACGTATCAGACAGAATCATACCGTCTCTAAGGTACGTATCAGACAGAATCATACCGTCTCTAAGGTACGTATCAGACAGAATCATACCGTCTCTGAGGTACGTATCAGACAGAATCATATCATACCGTCTCTAAGGTACGTATCAGACAGAATCATACCGTCTCTAAGGTACGTATCAGACAGAATCATACCATACCGTCTCTAAGGTACGTATCAGACAGAATCATACCGTCTCTAAGGTACGTATCAGACAGAATCATACCGTCTCTGAGGTACGTATCAGACAGAATCATATCATACCGTCTCTAAGGTACGTATCAGACAGAATCATACCGTCTCTAAGGTACGTATCAGACAGAATCATATCATACCGTCTCTAAGGTACGTATCAGACAGAATCATACCGTCTCTGAGGTACGTATCAGACAGAATCATATCATACCGTCTCTAAGGTACGTATCAGACAGAATCATATCATACCGTCTCTAAGGTACGTATCAGACAGAATCATACCGTCTCTAAGGTACGTATCAGACAGAATCATACCGTCTCTAAGGTACGTATCAGACAGAATCATACCATACCGTCTCTAAGGTACGTATCAGACAGAATCATACCGTCTCTAAGGTACGTATCAGACAGAATCATACCGTCTCTAAGGTACGTATCAGACAGAATCATACCGTCTCTAAGGTACGTATCAGACAGAATCATACCGTCTCTAAGGTACGTATCAGACAGAATCATACCGTCTCTAAGGTACGTATCAGACAGAATCATACCGTCTCTAAGGTACGTATCAGACAGAATCATACCGTCTCTAAGGTACGTATCAGACAGAATCATATCATACCGTCTCTGAGGTACGTATCAGACAGAATCATATCATACCGTCTCTAAGGTACGTATCAGACAGAATCATACCGTCTCTAAGGTACGTATCAGACAGAATCATACCATCTCTAAGGTACGTATCAGACAGAATCATACTGTCTCTAAGGTACGTATCAGACAGAATCATATCATACCGTCTCTAAGGTACGTATCAGACAGAATCATACCGTCTCTAAGGTACGTATCAGACAGAATCATATCATACCGTCTCTGAGGTACGTATCAGACAGAATCATACCGTCTCTAAGGTACGTATCAGACAGAATCATACCGTCTCTAAGGTACGTATCAGACAGAATCATACCGTCTCTAAGGTACGTATCAGACAGAATCATACCGTCTCTAAGGTACGTATCAGACAGAATCATACCGTCTCTAAGGTACGTATCAGACAGAATCATACCGTCTCTAAGGTACGTATCAGACAGAATCATATCATACCGTCTCTAAGGTACGTATCAGACAGAATCATACCGTCTCTAAGGTACGTATCAGACAGAATCATATCATACCGTCTCTAAGGTACGTATCAGACAGAATCATACCGTCTCTGAGGTACGTATCAGACAGAATCATACCGTCTCTAAGGTACGTATCAGACAGAATCATACCGTCTCTAAGGTACGTATCAGACAGAATCATACCGTCTCTAAGGTACGTATCAGACAGAATCATACCGTCTCTAAGGTACGTATCAGACAGAATCATACCGTCTCTAAGGTACGTATCAGACAGAATCATACCGTCTCTAAGGTACGTATCAGACAGAATCATACCGTCTCTAAGGTACGTATCAGACAGAATCACACCGTCTCTAAGGTACGTATCAGACAGAATCATACCGTCTCTAAGGTACGTATCAGACAGAATCATACCGTCTCTGAGGTACGTATCAGACAGAATCATATCATACCGTCTCTAAGTTACGTATCAGACAGAATCATACCGTCTCTAAGGTACGTATCAGACAGAATCATACCGTCTCTAAGGTACGTATCAGACAGAATCATACCGTCTCTAAGGTACGTATCAGACAGAATCATACCGTCTCTAAGGTACGTATCAGACAGAATCATACCGTCTCTAAGGTACGTATCAGACAGAATCATATCATACCGTCTCTAAGGTACGTATCAGACAGAATCATACCGTCTCTGAGGTACGATCAGACAGAATCATACCGTCTCTAAGGTACGTATCAGACAGAATCATACCGTCTCTAAGGTACGTATCAGACAGAATCATACCGTCTCTAAGGTACGTATCAGACAGAATCATACCGTCTCTAAGGTACGTATCAGACAGAATCATACCGTCTCTAAGGTACGTATCAGACAGAATCATATCATACCGTCTCTAAGGTACGATCAGACAGAATCATACCGTCTCTAAGGTACGTATCAGACAGAATCATATCATACCGTCTCTAAGGTACGTATCAGACAGAATCATACCGTCTCTGAGGTACGATCAGACAGAATCATACCGTCTCTAAGGTACGTATCAGACAGAATCATACCGTCTCTAAGGTACGTATCAGACAGAATCATACCGTCTCTAAGGTACGTATCAGACAGAATCATACCGTCTCTAAGGTACGTATCAGACAGAATCATACCGTCTCTAAGGTACGTATCAGACAGAATCATACCGTCTCTAAGGTACGTATCAGACAGAATCATACCGTCTCTAAGGTACGTATCAGACAGAATCACACCGTCTCTAAGGTACGTATCAGACAGAATCATACCGTCTCTAAGGTACGTATCAGACAGAATCATACCGTCTCTAAGGTACGTATCAGACAGAATCATACCGTCTCTAAGGTACGTATCAGACAGAATCATACCGTCTCTGAGGTACGTATCAGACAGAATCATATCATACCGTCTCTAAGTTACGTATCAGACAGAATCATACCGTCTCTAAGGTACGTATCAGACAGAATCATACCGTCTCTAAGGTACGTATCAGACAGAATCATACCGTCTCTAAGGTACGATCAGACAGAATCATACCGTCTCTAAGGTACGTATCAGACAGAATCATACCGTCTCTAAGGTACGTATCAGACAGAATCATACCGTCTCTAAGGTACGTATCAGACAGAATCATACCGTCTCTAAGGTACGTATCAGACAGAATCATATCATACCGTCTCTAAGGTACGTATCAGACAGAATCATACCGTCTCTGAGGTACGTATCAGACAGAATCATACCGTCTCTAAGGTACGTATCAGACAGAATCATACCGTCTCTAAGGTACGTATCAGACAGAATCATATCATACCGTCTCTAAGGTACGTATCAGACAGAATCATACCGTCTCTAAGGTACGTATCAGACAGAATCATATCATACCGTCTCTAAGGTACGTATCAGACAGAATCATACCGTCTCTAAGGTACGTATCAGACAGAATCATACCATCTCTAAGGTACGTATCAGACAGAATCATACCGTCTCTAAGGTACGTATCAGACAGAATCATACCGTCTCTAAGGTACGTATCAGACAGAATCATACCGTCTCTGAGGTACGTATCAGACAGAATCATATCATACCGTCTCTAAGTTACGTATCAGACAGAATCATACCGTCTCTAAGGTACGTATCAGACAGAATCATACCGTCTCTAAGGTACGTATCAGACAGAATCATATCATACCGTCTCTAAGGTACGTATCAGACAGAATCATACCGTCTCTAAGGTACGTATCAGACAGAATCATACCGTCTCTAAGGTACGTATCAGCGAAACAGAGGCATCGCACCACTCCTGATAGAGAGTCGTCAGCTGATCTCGGCTCGATCCTCCTCTGCACCGGAGCTACTTCCTCCTGGTCAGCTAGCGCCGCGTTGGCCTCCTGGATCTACACACACACACACAGGAATTGATGTCACACTCATTGGAAGCTCTGTGAGAACCAACCAACGTATTATACCGTGAGAACCAAATCTATTTGATATGTTGTGAGTACTGATGGAATTCTAGACATTCAATGACATATCATTATTTAAATATTCCCCATATAATGTTGGGCTGCCATAGAACGGTGTCACGTAGATTCATCATGATGCTCATTCTAGACATCCAGGGTGCGTTGGTAAATTCACACCCTCTGGTTTGATGCTCATTTTAGACATCCAGGGTGCGTTGGGAAATTCACACTGAAATTCACTACAGAAACAGGAGATAGACTAGTGTCCTGTCTAGTGGGTGTCCTGGTCCATCAAGCTGTCTCATTACAGTAGCAGGAGATAGACTAGTGTCCTGTCCAGGGGGTGTACTGGTACATCAAGCTGTCTCACTACAGTAACAGGAGATAGACTAGTGTCCTGTCCAGGGGGTGTACTGGTACATCAAGCTGTCTCACTACAGAAACAGGAGATAGACTAGTGTCCTGTCCAGGGGGTGTCCTGGTACATCAAGCTGTCTCACTACAGAAACAGGAGATAGACTAGTGTTCTGTCCAGGGGGTGTCCTGGTACATCAAGCTGTCTCACTACAGAAACAGGAGAGAGACTAGTGTCCTGTCCAGGGGGTGTCCTGGTACATCAAGCTGTCTCCATACAGAAACAGGAGATAGACTAGTGTCCTGTCCAGGGGTGTCCTGGTACATCAAGCTGTCTCACTACAGAAACAGGAGATAGACTAGTGTCCTGTCCAGGGGTGTCCTGGTACATCAAGCTGTCTCACTACAGAAACAGGAGATAGACCAGTGTCCTGTCCAGGGGGTGTCCTGGTCCATCAAGCTGTCTCACTACAGAAACAGGAGATAGACTAGTGTCCTGTCCAGGGGGTGTCCTGGTCCATCAAGCTGTCTTACTAAAGAAACAGGAGATAGACTAGTGTCCTGTCCAGGGGGTGTCCTGTACATCAAGCTGTCTTACTAAAGAAACAGGAGATAGACTAGTGTCCTGTCCAGGGGGTGTCCTGGTCCATCAAGCTGTCTCCATACAGAAACAGGAGATAGACTAGTGTCCTGTCCAGGGGGTGTCCTGTACATCAAGCTGTCTCACTACAGAAACAGGAGATAGACTAGTGTCCTGTCCAGGGGGTGTCCTGGTACATCAAGCTGTCTCACTACAGAAACAGGAGATAGACTAGTGTCCTGTCCAGGGGGTGTCCTGGTACATCAAGCTGTCTCACTACAGAAACAGGAGATAGACTAGTGTCCTGTCCAGAGGGTGTCCTGGTACATCAAGCTGTCTCACTACAGAAACAGGAGATAGACTAGTGTCCTGTCCAGGGGGTGTCCTGGTACATCAAGCTGTCTCACTACAGAAACAGGAGATAGACTAGTGTCCTGTCCAGGGGGTGTCCTGGTACATCAAGCTGTCTCACTACAGAGACAGGAGATAGACTAGTGTCCTGTCCAGGGGGTGTCCTGGTACATCAAGCTGTCTCACTACAGAGACAGGAGATAGACTAGTGTCCTGTCCAGGGGGTGTCCTGTACATCAAGCTGTCTCACTACAGGAGATAGACTAGTGTCCTGTACATCAAGCTGTCCCACTGCGTGTGGTACCTTGCTGGAAGGGGTGGGGATGTCCCACT
>NW_027016550.1:2196115-2331115 GCF_036934945.1 Oncorhynchus masou masou | reverse complement strand
CCCACCTAGAACACACACCATCACCATCATCATCATCATCATCACTATACAGATCAAAACAGCCCACCTAGAACACACATCATCATCATCATCATCATCATCATCATCATCACTATACAGATCAAAACAGCCCACCTAGAACACACATCATCATCATCATCATCATCATCACTATACAGATCAAAACAGCCCACCTAGAACACACACCATCACCATCATCATCACTATACAGATCAAAACAGCCCACCTAGAACACACATCATCATCATCACTATACAGATCAAAACAGCCCACCTAGAACACACACCATCACCATCATCATCACTATACAGATCAAAACAGCCCACCTAGAACACACATCATCATCATCACTATACAGATCAAAACAGCCCACCTAGAACACACATCATCATCATCACTATACAGATCAAAACAGCCCACCTAGAACACACCATCATCATCATCATCATCACTATACAGATCAAAACAGCCCACCTAGAACACACACCATCACCATCATCATCATCATCATCATCACTATACAGATCAAAACAGCCCACCTAGAACACACCATCATCATCATCACTATACAGATCAAAACAGCCCACCTAGAACACACATCATCATCATCATCACTATACAGATCAAAACAGCCCACCTAGAACACACATCATCATCATCATCACTATACAGATCAAAACAGCCCACCTAGAACACACACCATCATCATCACTATACAGATCAAAACAGCCCACCTAGAACACACACCATCATCATCACTATACAGATCAAAACAGCCCACCTAGAACACACACCATCATCATCACTATACAGATCAAAACAGCCCACCTAGAACACACACCATCATCATCACTATACAGATCAAAACAGCCCACCTAGAACACACACCATCATCATCATCATCATCACTAAACAGATCAAAACAGCCCACCTCGAACACACACCATCACCATCATCATCATCACTATACAGATCAAAACAGCCCACCGAGAACACACACCATCACCATCATCATCATCATCATCACTATACAGATCAAAACAGCCCACCTAGAACACACATCATCATCATCATCACTATACAGATCAAAACAGCCCACCTAGAACACACACCATCACCATCACTATACAGATCAAAACAGCCCACCTAGAACACACACCATCATCATCATCATCATCATCACTATACAGATCAAAACAGCCCACCTAGAACACACACCATCATCATCACTATACAGATCAAAACAGCCCACCTAGAACACACACCATCATCATC
This sequence comes from Oncorhynchus masou masou, assembly GCF_036934945.1. Lineage (NCBI taxonomy): Eukaryota > Metazoa > Chordata > Actinopteri > Salmoniformes > Salmonidae > Oncorhynchus > Oncorhynchus masou. The sequence goes on along the minus strand of NW_027016550.1, from coordinate 2,329,819 downwards.
ACTATACAGATCAAAACAGCCCACCTAGAACACACCATCATCATCATCACTATACAGATCAAAACAGCCCACCTAGAACACACCATCATCATCATCACTATACAGATCAAAACAGCCCACCTAGAACACACCATCATCATCATCACTATACAGATCAAAACAGCCCACCTAGAACACACCATCATCATCATCATCACTATACAGATCAAAACAGCCCACCTAGAACACACACCATCATCATCACTATACAGATCAAAACAGCCTACCTAGAACACACACCATCATCATCATCACTATACAGATCAAAACAGCCCACCTAGAACACACCATCATCATCATCATCACTATACAGATCAAAACAGCCCACCTAGAACACACCATCATCATCATCATCACTATACAGATCAAAACAGCCCACCTAGAACACACCATCATCATCATCACTATACAGATCAAAACAGCCCACCGAGAACACACATCATCATCATCATCATCACTATACAGATCAAAACAGCCCACCTAGAACACACACCATCATCATCATCATCATCACTATACAGATCAAAACAGCCCACCTAGAACACACACCATCATCATCATCATCATCACTATACAGATCAAAACAGCCCACCTAGAACACACATCATCATCATCACCATCATCATCATCACTATACAGATCAAAACAGCCCACCTAGAACACACATCATCATCATCACTATACAGATCAAAACAGCCCACCTAGAACACACACCATCATCATCATCATCACAATACAGATCAAAACAGCCTACCTAGAACACAACATCATCATCATCATCATCACTATACAGATCAAAACAGCCCACCTAGAACACACACCATCATCATCATCACTATACAGATCAAAACAGCCCACCTAGAACACACACCATCATCATCATCATCATCACTAAACAGATCAAAACAGCCCACCTCGAACACACACCACCATCATCATCATCACTATACAGATCAAAACAGCCCACCTCGAACACACACCATCACCATCATCATCATCACTATACAGATCAAAACAGCCCACCGAGAACACACACCATCATCATCACTATACAGATCAAAACAGCCCACCTCGAACACACACCATCATCATCATCATCACTATACAGATCAAAACAGCCCACCGAGAACACACACCATCATCATCACTGTACAGATCAAAACAGCCCACCTAGAACACACCATCATCATCACTGTACAGATCAAAACAGCCCACCTAGAACACACACCATCATCATCATCACTATACAGATCAAAACAGCCCACCTAGAACACACCATCATCATCATCATCATCACTATACAGATCAAAACAGCCCACCTAGAACACACCATCATCATCATCATCATCACTATACAGATCAAAACAGCCCACCTAGAACACACACCATCATCATCACTATACAGATCAAAACAGCCCACCTAGAACACACACCATCATCATCACTATACAGATCAAAACAGCCCACCTAGAACACACATCATCATCATCATCATCATCATCACTATACAGATCAAAACAGCCCACCTAGAACACACACCATCATCATCATCATCACTATACAGATCAAAACAGCCCACCTAGAACACACACCATCATCATCACTATACAGATCAAAACAGCCCACCTAGAACACACACCATCATCATCACTATACAGATCAAAACAGCCCACCTAGAACACACACCATCATCATCATCACTATACAGATCAAAACAGCCCACCTAGAACACACACCATCATCATCATCATCATCACTATACAGATCAAAACAGCCTACCTAGAACACAACATCATCATCATCATCATCATCACTATACAGATCAAAACAGCCCACCTAGAACACACATCATCATCATCACTATACAGATCAAAACAGCCCACCTAGAACACACCATCATCATCACTATACAGATCAAAACAACCCACCTAGAACACACACCATCATCATCATCATCATCATCACTATACAGATCAAAACAGCCCACCTAGAACACACACCATCATCATCACTATACAGATCAAAACAGCCCACCTAGAACACACACCATCATCATCATCATCATCATCACTATACAGATCTAAACAGCCCACCTAGAACACACATCATCATCATCACTATACAGATCAAAACAGCCCACCTAGAACACACACTATCATCATCATCATCACTATACAGATCAAAACAGCCCACCTAGAACACACACCATCATCATCATCACTATACAGATCAAAACAGCCCACCTAGAACACACACCATCATCATCACTATACAGATCAAAACAGCCCACCTAGAACACACACCATCATCATCACTATACAGATCAAAACAGCCCACCTAGAACACACACCATCATCATCATCATCACTATACAGATCAAAACAGCCCACCTAGAACACACCATCATCATCATCATCACAATACAGATCAAAACAGCCCACCTAGAACACACACCATCATCATCATCATCATCACTAAACAGATCAAAACAGCCCACCTCGAACACACACCATCACCATCATCATCATCACTATACAGATCAAAACAGCCCACCGAGAACACACACCATCACCATCATCATCATCATCATCACTATACAGATCAAAACAGCCCACCTAGAACACACATCATCATCATCATCACTATACAGATCAAAACAGCCCACCTAGAACACACACCATCACCATCACTATACAGATCAAAACAGCCCACCTAGAACACACACCATCATCATCATCATCATCATCACTATACAGATCAAAACAGCCCACCTAGAACACACACCATCATCATCATCATCACTATACAGATCAAAACAGCCCACCTAGAACACACACCATCATCATCATCATCATCACTATACAGATCAAAACAGCCCACCTAGAACACACACCATCATCATCATCATCATCATCACTATACAGATCAAAACAGCCCACCTAGAACACACACCATCATCATCACTATACAGATCAAAACAGCCCACCTAGAACACACCATCATCATCATCACTATACAGATCAAAACAGCCCACCTAGAACACACCATCATCATCATCACTATACAGATCAAAACAGCCCACCTAGAACACACCATCATCATCATCACTATACAGATCAAAACAGCCCACCTAGAACACACCATCATCATCATCATCACTATACAGATCAAAACAGCCCACCTAGAACACACACCATCATCATCACTATACAGATCAAAACAGCCCACCTAGAACACACACCATCATCATCACTGTACAGATCAAAACAGCCCACCTAGAACACACACCATCATCATCACTATACAGATCAAAACAGCCCACCTAGAACACACCATCATCATCATCACTATACAGATCAAAACAGCCCACCGAGAACACACATCATCATCATCATCATCACTATACAGATCAAAACAGCCCACCTAGAACACACCATCATCATCATCATCATCACTATACAGATCAAAACAGCCCACCTAGAACACACATCATCATCATCACTATACAGATCAAAACAGCCCACCTAGAACACACACCATCATCATCATCATCACAATACAGATCAAAACAGCCTACCTAGAACACAACATCATCATCATCATCACTATACAGATCAAAACAGCCCACCTAGAACACACACCATCATCATCACTATACAGATCAAAACAGCCCACCTAGAACACACACCATCATCATCATCACTATACAGATCAAAACAGCCCACCTAGAACACACATCATCATCATCATCACTATACAGATCAAAACAGCCCACCTAGAACACACACCATCATCATCATCATCATCATCACTATACAGATCAAAACAGCCCACCTAGAACACACACCATCATCATCATCATCATCACTAAACAGATCAAAACAGCCCACCTCGAACACACACCATCATCATCATCACTATACAGATCAAAACAGCCCACCTAGAACACACCATCATCATCATCATCATCACTATACAGATCAAAACAGCCCACCTCGAACACACACCATCACCATCATCATCATCACTATACAGATCAAAACAGCCCACCGAGAACACACACCATCATCATCATCACTATACAGATCAAAACAGCCCACCTAGAACACACCATCATCATCATCATCATCACTATACAGATCAAAACAGCCCACCTCGAACACACACCATCACCATCATCATCATCACTATACAGATCAAAACAGCCCACCGAGAACACACACCATCATCATCACTATACAGATCAAAACAGCCCACCTAGAACACACCATCATCATCACTGTACAGATCAAAACAGCCCACCTAGAACACACACCATCATCATCATCACTATACAGATCAAAACAGCCCACCTAGAACACACACCATCATCATCATCACTATACAGATCAAAACAGCCCACCTAGAACACACCATCATCATCATCATCATCACTATACAGATCAAAACAGCCCACCTAGAACACACCATCATCATCATCATCATCACTATACAGATCAAAACAGCCCACCTAGAACACACACCATCATCATCATCATCACTATACAGATCAAAACAGCCCACCTAGAACACACACCATCATCATCACTATACAGATCAAAACAGCCCACCTAGAACACACATCATCATCATCATCATCATCACTATACAGATCAAAACAGCCCACCTAGAACACTCACCATCATCATCATCATCACTATACAGATCAAAACAGCCCACCTAGAACACACACCATCATCATCACTATACAGATCAAAACAGCCCACCTAGAACACACACCATCATCATCATCACTATACAGATCAAAACAGCCCACCTAGAACACACACCATCATCATCATCACTATACAGATCAAAACAGCCCACCTAGAACACACACCATCATCATCATCATCATCATCATCACTATACAGATCAAAACAGCCTACCTAGAACACAACATCATCATCATCATCATCATCATCACTATACAGATCAAAACAGCCCACCTAGAACACACATCATCATCATCACTATACAGATCAAAACAGCCCACCTAGAACACACCATCATCATCACTATACAGATCAAAACAACCCACCTAGAACACACACCATCATCATCATCATCATCATCACTATACAGATCAAAACAGCCCACCTAGAACACACACCATCATCATCACTATACAGATCAAAACAGCCCACCTAGAACACACACCATCATCATCATCATCACTATACAGATCTAAACAGCCCACCTAGAACACATCATCATCATCATCATCATCATCACTATACAGATCAAAACAGCCCACCTAGAACACACATCATCATCATCATCACTATACAGATCAAAACAGCCCACCTAGAACACACACCATCATCATCATCACTATACAGATCAAAACAGCCCACCTAGAACACACACTATCATCATCATCATCACTATACAGATCAAAACAGCCCACCTAGAACACACACCATCATCATCATCACTATACAGATCAAAACAGCCCACCTAGAACACACACCATCATCATCACTATACAGATCAAAACAGCCCACCTAGAACACACACCATCATCATCATCATCACTATACAGATCAAAACAGCCCACCTAGAACACACCATCATCATCATCATCACAATACAGATCAAAACAGCCCACCTAGAACACACACCATCATCATCATCATCATCACTAAACAGATCAAAACAGCCCACCTCGAACACACACCATCATCACCATCATCATCATCACTATACAGATCAAAACAGCCCACCGAGAACACACACCATCACCATCATCATCATCATCATCACTATACAGATCAAAACAGCCCACCTAGAACACACATCATCATCATCATCACTATACAGATCAAAACAGCCCACCTAGAACACACACCATCACCATCACTATACAGATCAAAACAGCCCACCTAGAACACACACCATCATCATCATCATCATCATCACTATACAGATCAAAACAGCCCACCTAGAACACACACCATCATCATCACTATACAGATCAAAACAGCCCACCTAGAACACACATCATCATCATCATCATCATCACTATACAGATCAAAACAGCCCACCTAGAACACACACCATCATCATCACTATACAGATCAAAACAGCCCACCTAGAACACACCATCATCATCATCACTATACAGATCAAAACAGCCCACCTAGAACACACCATCATCATCATCACTATACAGATCAAAACAGCCCACCTAGAACACACCATCATCATCATCACTATACAGATCAAAACAGCCCACCTAGAACACACCAACATCATCATCATCACTATACAGATCAAAACAGCCCACCTAGAACACACACCATCATCATCACTATACAGATCAAAACAGCCCACCTAGAACACACACCATCATCATCACTGTACAGATCAAAACAGCCCACCTAGAACACACACCATCATCATCACTATACAGATCAAAACAGCCCACCTAGAACACACCATCATCATCATCACTATACAGATCAAAACAGCCCACCTAGAACACACACCATCATCATCACTATACAGATCAAAACAGCCCACCTAGAACACACACCATCATCATCATCATCACAATACAGATCAAAACAGCCTACCTAGAACACAACATCATCATCATCATCATCACTATACAGATCAAAACAGCCCACCTAGAACACACATCATCATCATCACTATACAGATCAAAACAGCCCACCTAGAACACACACCATCATCATCATCATCATCACTATACAGATCAAAACAGCCCACCTAGAACACACATCATCATCATCACTATACAGATCAAAACAGCCCACCTAGAACACACATCATCATCATCACTATACAGATCAAAACAGCCCACCTAGAACACACACCATCATCATCATCATCATCACTATACAGATCAAAACAGCCCACCTAGAACACACATCATCATCATCACTATACAGATCAAAACAGCCCACCTAGAACACACATCATCATCATCACTATACAGATCAAAACAGCCTACCTAGAACACAACATCATCATCATCATCACTATACAGATCAAAACAGCCCACCTAGAACACACACCATCATCATCATCATCACTATACAGATCAAAACAGCCCACCTAGAACACACACCATCATCATCATCATCATCACTAAACAGATCAAAACAGCCCACCTAGAACACACACCATCATCATCACTATACAGATCAAAACAGCCCACCTAGAACACACCATCATCATCACTGTACAGATCAAAACAGCCCACCTAGAACACACACCATCATCATCATCACTATACAGATCAAAACAGCCCACCTAGAACACACCATCATCATCATCATCATCACTATACAGATCAAAACAGCCCACCTAGAACACACCATCATCATCATCATCATCACTATACAGATCAAAACAGCCCACCTAGAACACACACCATCATCATCACTATACAGATCAAAACAGCCCACCTAGAACACACACCATCATCATCACTATACAGATCAAAACAGCCCACCTAGAACACACATCATCATCATCATCATCATCACTATACAGATCAAAACAGCCCACCTAGAACACACACCATCATCATCATCATCACTATACAGATCAAAACAGCCCACCTAGAACACACACCATCATCATCACTATACAGATCAAAACAGCCCACCTAGAACACACACCATCATCATCACTATACAGATCAAAACAGCCCACCTAGAACACACACCATCATCATCATCACTATACAGATCAAAACAGCCCACCTAGAACACACACCATCATCATCATCATCATCATCATCACTATACAGATCAAAACAGCCTACCTAGAACACAACATCATCATCATCATCATCATCATCACTATACAGATCAAAACAGCCCACCTAGAACACACATCATCATCATCACTATACAGATCAAAACAGCCCACCTAGAACACACCATCATCATCACTATACAGATCAAAACAACCCACCTAGAACACACACCATCATCATCATCATCATCATCACTATACAGATCAAAACAGCCCACCTAGAACACACACCATCATCATCACTATACAGATCAAAACAGCCCACCTAGAACACACACCATCATCATCATCATCATCATCACTATACAGATCTAAACAGCCCACCTAGAACACACATCATCACCACCATCATCACTATACAGATCAAAACAGCCCACCTCGAACACACACCATCATCATCATCACTATACAGATCAAAACAGCCCACCTAGAACACACACTATCATCATCATCATCACTATACAGATCAAAACAGCCCACCTAGAACACACACCATCATCATCATCACTATACAGATCAAAACAGCCCACCTAGAACACACCATCATCATCATCATCACTATACAGATCAAAACAGCCCACCTCGAACACACACCATCATCATCACTATACAGATCAAAACAGCCCACCTAGAACACACACCATCATCATCATCATCACTATACAGATCAAAACAGCCCACCGAGAACACACACCATCATCATCACTATACCGATCAAAACAGCCCACCTAGAACACACCATCATCATCATCATCACTATACAGATCAAAACAGCCCACCGAGAACACACATCATCATCATCATCATCACTATACAGATCAAAACAGCCCACCTAGAACACACACCATCATCATCACTATACAGATCAAAACAGCCCACCTAGAACACACACCATCATCATCATCACTATACAGATCAAAACAGCCCACCTAGAACACACACCATCATCATCACTATACAGATCAAAACAGCCCACCAAGAACACACACCATCATCATCATCACTATACAGATCAAAACAGCCCACCTAGAACACACACCATCATCATCATCATCATCACTATACAGATCTAAACAGCCCACCTAGAACACACCATCATCATCATCATCATCACTATACAGATCAAAACAGCCCACCTAGAACACACATCATCATCATCATCATCACTATACAGATCAAAACAGCCCACCTAGAACACACCATCATCATCATCATCACAATACAGATCAAAACAGCCCACCTAGAACACACACCATCATCATCATCATCATCACTAAACAGATCAAAACAGCCCACCTCGAACACACACCATCACCATCATCATCATCACTATACAGATCAAAACAGCCCACCGAGAACACACACCATCACCATCATCATCATCATCATCACTATACAGATCAAAACAGCCCACCTAGAACACACATCATCATCATCATCACTATACAGATCAAAACAGCCCACCTAGAACACACACCATCACCATCACTATACAGATCAAAACAGCCCACCTAGAACACACACCATCATCATCATCATCATCATCACTATACAGATCAAAACAGCCCACCTAGAACACACACCATCATCATCACTATACAGATCAAAACAGCCCACCTAGAACACACCATCATCATCATCACTATACAGATCAAAACAGCCCACCTAGAACACACCATCATCATCATCACTATACAGATCAAAACAGCCCACCTAGAACACACCATCATCATCATCACTATACAGATCAAAACAGCCCACCTAGAACACACCATCATCATCATCATCACTATACAGATCAAAACAGCCCACCTAGAACACACACCATCATCATCACTATACAGATCAAAACAGCCCACCTAGAACACACACCATCATCATCACTGTACAGATCAAAACAGCCCACCTAGAACACACACCATCATCATCACTATACAGATCAAAACAGCCCACCTAGAACACACCATCATCATCATCACTATACAGATCAAAACAGCCCACCGAGAACACACATCATCATCATCATCATCACTATACAGATCAAAACAGCCCACCTAGAACACACCATCATCATCATCATCATCACTATACAGATCAAAACAGCCCACCTAGAACACACATCATCATCATCACTATACAGATCAAAACAGCCCACCTAGAACACACACCATCATCATCATCATCACAATACAGATCAAAACAGCCTACCTAGAACACAACATCATCATCATCATCACTATACAGATCAAAACAGCCCACCTAGAACACACACCATCATCATCATCATCACTATACAGATCAAAACAGCCCACCTAGAACACACACCATCATCATCATCATCATCACTAAACAGATCAAAACAGCCCACCTCGAACACACACCATCATCATCACTATACAGATCAAAACAGCCCACCTAGAACACACACCATCATCATCATCATCATCATCATCACTATACAGATCAAAACAGCCCACCGAGAACACACACCATCATCATCATCACTATACAGATCAAAACAGCCCACCTAGAACACACCATCATCATCATCATCATCACTATACAGATCAAAACAGCCCACCTAGAACACACATCATCATCATCACTATACAGATCAAAACAGCCCACCTAGAACACACACCATCATCATCATCATCACAATACAGATCAAAACAGCCTACCTAGAACACAACATCATCATCATCATCACTATACAGATCAAAACAGCCCACCTAGAACACACACCATCATCATCATCACTATACAGATCAAAACAGCCCACCTAGAACACACCATCATCATCATCATCACTATACAGATCAAAACAGCCCACCTCGAACACACACCATCACCATCATCATCATCACTATACAGATCAAAACAGCCCACCGAGAACACACACCATCATCATCACTATACAGATCAAAACAGCCCACCTAGAACACACCATCATCATCACTGTACAGATCAAAACAGCCCACCTAGAACACACACCATCATCATCATCACTATACAGATCAAAACAGCCCACCTAGAACACACCATCATCATCATCATCATCACTATACAGATCAAAACAGCCCACCTAGAACACACCATCATCATCATCATCATCACTATACAGATCAAAACAGCCCACCTAGAACACACACCATCATCATCACTATACAGATCAAAACAGCCCACCTAGAACACACACCATCATCATCACTATACAGATCAAAACAGCCCACCTAGAACACACATCATCATCATCATCATCATCACTATACAGATCAAAACAGCCCACCTAGAACACACACCATCATCATCATCATCACTATACAGATCAAAACAGCCCACCTAGAACACACACCATCATCATCACTATACAGATCAAAACAGCCCACCTAGAACACACACCATCATCATCACTATACAGATCAAAACAGCCCACCTAGAACACACACCATCATCATCATCACTATACAGATCAAAACAGCCCACCTAGAACACACACCATCATCATCATCATCATCATCATCACTATACAGATCAAAACAGCCTACCTAGAACACAACATCATCATCATCATCATCACTATACAGATCAAAACAGCCCACCTAGAACACACATCATCATCATCACTATACAGATCAAAACAGCCCACCTAGAACACACCATCATCATCACTATACAGATCAAAACAACCCACCTAGAACACACACCATCATCATCATCATCATCATCACTATACAGATCAAAACAGCCCACCTAGAACACACACCATCATCATCACTATACAGATCAAAACAGCCCACCTAGAACACACACCATCATCATCATCATCATCATCACTATACAGATCTAAACAGCCCACCTAGAACACACATCATCACCACCATCATCACTATACAGATCAAAACAGCCCACCTAGAACACACACCATCATCATCATCACTATACAGATCAAAACAGCCCACCTAGAACACACACTATCATCATCATCATCACTATACAGATCAAAACAGCCCACCTAGAACACACACCATCATCATCATCACTATACAGATCAAAACAGCCCACCTAGAACACACCATCATCATCATCATCACTATACAGATCAAAACAGCCTACCTAGAACACACCATCATCATCACTATACAGATCAAAACAGCCCACCTAGAACACACACCATCATCATCATCATCACTATACAGATCAAAACAGCCCACCGAGAACACACACCATCATCATCACTATACAGATCAAAACAGCCCACCTAGAACACACCATCATCATCATCATCACTATACAGATCAAAACAGCCCACCGAGAACACACATCATCATCATCATCATCACTATACAGATCAAAACAGCCCACCTAGAACACACACCATCATCATCACTATACAGATCAAAACAGCCCACCTAGAACACACACCATCATCATCATCACTATACAGATCAAAACAGCCCACCTAGAACACACACCATCATCATCACTATACAGATCAAAACAGCCCACCAAGAACACACACCATCATCATCATCACTATACAGATCAAAACAGCCCACCTAGAACACACACCATCATCATCATCATCATCACTATACAGATCTAAACAGCCCACCTAGAACACACCATCATCATCATCATCATCACTATACAGATCAAAACAGCCCACCTAGAACACACATCATCATCATCATCATCACTATACAGATCAAAACAGCCCACCTAGAACACACACCATCATCATCATCACTATACAGATCAAAACAGCCCACCTAGAACACACACCATCATCATCATCATCATCACTATACAGATCTAAACAGCCCACCTAGAACACACCATCATCATCATCATCATCACTATACAGATCAAAACAGCCCACCTAGAACACACATCATCATCATCATCATCACTATACAGATCAAAACAGCCCACCTAGAACACACATCATCATCATCATCATCACTATACAGATCAAAACAGCCCACCTAGAACACACATCATCATCATCACTATACAGATCAAAACAGCCCACCGAGAACACACACCATCATCATCATCACTATACAGATCAAAACAGCCCACCGAGAACACACACCATCATCATCATCATCATCACTATACAGATCAAAACAGCCCACCGAGAACACACACCATCATCATCATCATCACTATACAGATCAAAACAGCCCACCTAGAACACACACCATCATCATCATCATCACTATACAGATCAAAACAGCCCACCTAGAACACACACCATCATCATCACTATACAGATCAAAACAGCCCACCAAGAACACACACCATCATCATCATCACTATACAGATCAAAACAGCCCACCTAGAACACACACCATCATCATCATCATCATCACTATACAGATCTAAACAGCCCACCTAGAACACACCATCATCATCATCATCATCACTATACAGATCAAAACAGCCCACCTAGAACACACATCATCATCATCATCATCACTATACAGATCAAAACAGCCCACCGAGAACACACACCATCATCATCATCACTATACAGATCAAAACAGCCCACCTAGAACACACACCATCATCATCATCATCATCACTATACAGATCTAAACAGCCCACCTAGAACACACCATCATCATCATCATCATCACTATACAGATCAAAACAGCCCACCTAGAACACACATCATCATCATCATCATCACTATACAGAACAAAACAGCCCACCTAGAACACACATCATCATCATCATCATCACTATACAGATCAAAACAGCCCACCTAGAACACACATCATCATCATCACTATACAGATCAAAACAGCCCACCTAGAACACACACCATCATCATCATCACTATACAGATCAAAACAGCCCACCGAGAACACACACCATCATCATCATCATCATCACTATACAGATCAAAACAGCCCACCGAGAACACACACCATCATCATCATCATCATCATCACTATACAGATCAAAACAGCCCACCGAGAACACACACCATCATCATCATCACACTCTCTCTCTCTCTCATACACAGACAGACACTCCGGTTGCAGCTTAAATGTTTTTTCATGTAACCTTTATTTAACTAGGCAAGTCCGTTAAAAACAAATTCTTATTTACAATGACAACCCACTGTTCCCAGGTAGGCCAACGGGCAGGACAACATTTTTACCTTGTCAGCTCAGGGATTCGATCCAGCAACCTTTCAATTACTGGCCCAACATTCTAACCACTAGGCTACCTACCACCCCAGCTTGGGGAAGAGGATTCCCTGCGCTGTGTGTTTGGGTGGTGACGCAGCCAGGCAGGGGTTTTGGGCATGCCCCATTTATAAAAGCTGCCAGGCATGCAGGCTGAGTGGACTGACTAGCCACCAAACCAACCCATTGGCCAGGGCAACTGCCTGGGAGGCATTGCTCCTGTTCCAGAGTAGATGCAGCAGAAGCACCTGGTAGTAGTAGCTATGGTTGCAAAGGGTCAGAAACTTTCTGGTAAATATCTGGAAATTTTCCATGGGAAGTTAAGCCCTGGAATTTGGGGAATTTTGATCAAAAAGTTAGCTTATAACAGTGAACCTTTTTGTGGGATACACATAAGGCAAATCTAGGTCTTGTGGCAAACCTCTGCATGCATAGTGCATTCTTCCATCACATGTATAGCTGATTCTCAAGATCTTGCACACTAATGAGATCCTATTGAGCCCACACTACTAAACTGTCTGAGCCAAGGACTACATGCTTTCTGGTAAGGTTTGATTACAATACCGGGTGGAGTGAATATATTTTATATGACATGATTTTTTGTTAACTAGTAAATGGGCACTGCGTTCATCCACCTCTGGCCTGCTCGCCTCCCTACCACTGAGGAAGTACAGTTCCCGCTCAGCCCAGTCAAAACTGTTCGCTGCTCTGGCCTCCTAATGGTGGAACAAACTCCCTCACGACGCCAGGACAGCGGAGTCAATCACCACCTTCCGGAGACACCTGAAACCCCACCTCTTCAAGGAATACCTAGGATAGGATAAAGCAATCCTTCTCACCCCCCCTTAAATGATTTAGATGCACTATTGTAAAGTGGCTGTTCCACTGATGTCAGAAGGTGAATTCACCAATTTGTAAGTCGCTCTGGATAAGAGCGTCTGCTAAATGACTTAAATGTAAATGTAAATGTAAATGTATCACTGTACAGATCAAAACAGCCCACCGAGAACACACATCATCATCATCATCATCATCATCATCATCATCACTATACAGATTAAAACAGCCCACCGAGAACACACACCATCATCATCATCATCATCACTATACAGATCAAAACAGCCCACCGAGAACACACATCATCATCATCATCATCATCACTATACAGATCAAAACAGCCCACCTAGAACACACCACCATCACCATCATCATCATCATCACTATACAGATCAAAACAGCCCACCGAGAACACACACCATCATCATCATCATCATCACTATACAGATCAAAACAGCCCACCGAGAACACACACCATCATCATCATCATCATCATCATCATCATCACTATACAGATCAAAACAGCCCACCGAGAACACACACCATCATCATCATCATCATCATCACTATACAGATCAAAACAGCCCACCGAGAACACACACCATCATCATCATCATCATCATCATCACTATACAGATCAAAACAGCCCACCTAGAACACACATCATCATCATCATCACTATACAGATCAAAACAGCCCACCTAGAACACACCATCATCATCATCATCATCATCATCACTATACAGATCAAAACAGCCCACCTAGAACACACACCATCATCATCATCATCATCATCACTATACAGATCAAAACAGCCCACCTAGAACACACATCATCATCATCACTATACAGATCAAAACAGCCCACCTAGAACACACACCATCATCATCATCATCATCACTATACAGAACAAAACAGCCCACCTAGAACACACACCATCATCATCACTATACAGATCAAAACAGCCCACCTAGAACACACACCATCATCATCATCATCATCACTATACAGATCAAAACAGCCCACCTAGAACACACATCATCATCATCACTATACAGATCAAAACAGCCCACCTAGAACACACACCATCATCATCATCATCATCACTATACAGATCAAAACAGCCCACCTCGAACACACACCATCATCATCATCACTATACAGAACAAAACAGCCCACCTAGAACACACATCATCATCATCATCATCATCATCATCACTATACAGATCAAAACAGCCCACCTAGAACACACACCATCATCATCATCATCACTATACAGATCAAAACAGCCCACCTAGAACACACACCATCATCATCACTATACAGATCAAAACAGCCCACCTAGAACACACATCATCATCATCATCACTATACAGATCAAAACAGCCCACCTAGAACACACACCATCATCATCACTATACAGATCAAAACAGCCCACCTAGAACACACACCATCATCATCATCATCATCACTATACAGATCAAAACAGCCCACCTAGAACACACACCATCATCATCATCATCATCACTATACAGATCAAAACAGCCCACCTAGAACACACACCATCACCATCATCATCATCACTATACAGATCAAAACAGCCCACCTAGAACACACACCATCATCATCACTATACAGATCAAAACAGCCCACCTAGAACACACACCATCATCATCATCACTATACAGATCAAAACAGCCCACCTAGAACACACACCATCATCACCATCATCATCACTATACAGATCAAAACAGCCCACCTAGAACACACACCATCATCATCATCATCATCATCACTATACAGATCAAAACAGCCCACCTAGAACACACACCATCATCATCATCATCATCACTATACAGAACAAAACAGCCCACCTAGAACACACACACCATCATCATCATCACTATACAGATCAAAACAGCCCACCTAGAACACACACCATCATCATCATCATCACTATACAGATCAAAACAGCCCACCTAGAACACACACCATCATCATCATCATCACTATACAGATCAAAACAGCCCACCTAGAACACACACCACCATCATCATCATCACTATACAGATCAAAACAGCCCACCTAGAACACACACCATCATCATCATCATCATCACTATACAGAACAAAACAGCCCACCTAGAACACACACCATCATCATCATCATCATCACTATACAGATCAAAACAGCCCACCTAGAACACACATCATCATCATCACTATACAGATCAAAACAGCCCACCTAGAACACACACCATCATCATCATCATCATCACTATACAGAACAAAACAGCCCACCTAGAACACACACCATCATCATCACTATACAGATCAAAACAGCCCACCTAGAACACACACCATCATCATCATCACTATACAGATCAAAACAGCCCACCTAGAACACACACCATCATCATCATCACTATACAGATCAAAACAGCCCACCTAGAACACACCATCATCATCATCACTATACAGATCAAAACAGCCCACCTAGAACACACACCATCATCATCATCATCATCACTATACAGATCAAAACAGCCCACCTAGAACACACACCATCATCATCACTATACAGATCAAAACACCCCACCTAGAACACACCATCATCATCATCATCACTATACAGATCAAAACAGCCCACCTAGAACACACACCATCATCATCATCATCACTATACCGATCAAAACACCCCACCTAGAACACACCACCATCATCATCATCACTATACAGATCAAAACAGCCCACCTAGAACACACACCATCATCATCATCATCATCATCACTATACAGATCAAAACACCCCACCTAGAACACACCATCATCATCATCATCACTATACAGATCAAAACAGCCCACCTAGAACACACACCATCATCATCATCATCATCACTATACAGATCAAAACAGCCCACCTAGAACACACACCATCATCATCACTATACAGATCAAAACACCCCACCTAGAACACACCATCATCATCATCATCACTATACAGATCAAAACACCCCACCTAGAACACACCATCATCATCATCATCACTATACAGATCAAAACAGCCCACCTAGAACACACACCATCATCATCATCATCATCATCATCATCATCACTATACAGATCAAAACAGCCCACCTAGAACACACATCATCATCATCATCATCACTATACAGATCAAAACAGCCCACCTAGAACACACACCATCATCATCATCATCATCATCATCATCATCATCATCATCACTATACAGATCAAAACAGCCCACCTAGAACACACACCACCATCATCATCATCACTATACAGATCAAAACAGCCCACCTAGAACACACACCATCATCATCATCATCATCACTATACAGATCAAAACAGCCCACCTAGAACACACATCATCATCATCATCATCACTATACAGATCAAAACAGCCCACCTAGAACACACATCATCATCATCATCATCATCACTATACAGATCAAAACAGCCCACCTAGAACACACATCATCATCATCATCATCACTATACAGATCAAAACAGCCCACCTAGAACACACACCATCATCATCATCATCATCACTATACAGATCAAAACAGCCCACCTAGAACACACACCATCATCATCATCATCATCACTATACAGATCAAAACACCCCATAACACCACAATACCCCATAATGACCCAACACCCCATAATGACATAATGACTCAATACCCCATAATGACCCAATACCCCATAATGACTCAATAACCCATAGTGACATAATGACACAATACCCCATAATGACCCAATACCCCATAATGACTCAATACCCCATAATGACACACTACCCATAATGACTCAATACCCCATAATGACCCAATACCCCATAATGACCCAATACCCCATAATGACTCAATACCCCATAATGACACAATACCCCATAATGACTCAATACCCCATAATGACTCAATACCCCATAATGACTCAATACCCCATAATGACTCAATACCCCATAGTGACACAATACCCCATAGTGACTCAATACCCCATAATGACACAATACCCCATAATGACACACTACCCATAATGACTCAATACCCCATAATGACTCAATACCCCATAATGACTCAATACCCCATAATGACACAATACCCCATAATGACACAATACCCCATAATGACACAATACCCCATAATGACCCAATACCCCATAATGACCCAATACCCCATAATGACCCAATACCCCATAATGACCCAATACCCCATAATGACTCAATACCCCATAATGACACAATACCCCATAATGACACAATACCCCATAATGACTCAATACCCCATAATGACTCAATACCCCATAATGACCCAATACCCCATAATGACCCAATACCCCATAATGACTCAATACCCCATAATGACACAATGACACACAATGACTCAATACCCCATAATGACTCAATACCCCATAATGACACAATGACACACTACCCCATAATGACTCAATACCCCATAATGACACAATACCCCATAATGACTCAATACCCCATAATGACTCAATACCCCATAATGACTCAATACCCAATAATGACTCAATACCCAATAATGACATAATGACTCAATACCCCATAATGACTCAATACTCCATAGTGACACAATACCCCATAATGACATAATGACTCAATACCCCATAATGACTCAATACCCCACAATGTCAAAGTGAAAACAGGTTTTTAGAAATGTTTGCAAATCTATAAGAAATGTGTGAGCTCGTGCATGTGTGTGTCGGTGTGTGTGCATGTGTCTGTCTTCTTACCTTCCTGAAGGGAGGCCACTCCTCCTCTTGCAGTGCTTCGGGGTCGTTGGTAGGGTCCAGGGGGTCGTCGTTGGGGTCACAGTCGGTATGGAAGACGTTAGCCGTGCTGAGCTTGTAGAGAGGAGTCATGGCAACAGCAGACACATTCCAGAACCGCACTGTACCGTCCTCATGCCTGCGCACACACACACACACACACACACACACACACACACACACACACACACACACACACACACACACACACTTCTTTATACATAGGAGATACAGTTGAAGTTGGAAGTTAACATACACCTTAGCCAAATACATTTAAACTCAGTTTTTCACAATTCTTCCTTGCTGAGCGGCCTTTCAGGTTATGTCGATACAGGACTCGTTTTACTGTGGATATAGATACTTTTGTACCGGTTTCCTCCAGCATCTTCACACGGTACTTTGCTGTTGTTCTGGGATTGATTTTCATTTTTCACACCAAAGTACGTTCATCTCTAGGAGACAGAACACGTCTCCTTCCTGAGCGGTATGATGGCTGCGTGGTCCCATGGTGTTTATACTTGCATACTATTGTTTGTACAGATGAATGTGGTACCTTCAGGCGTTTGGAAATTGCTCCCAAGGATGAACCAGATTTTCTTTCTGAGGTATTGGCTGATTTCTTTTGATTTTCCCATGATGTCAAGCAAAGATGCACTGAGTTTGAAGGTAGGCCTTGAAATACATCCACAGGTAAACCTCCTATTGACTCAAATGATGACAATTAGCCCATCAGAAGTTTCTAAAGCCATTACATCATTATCTTCTAACATAGTGGAGACAGTAGATACACACCTCTAAAATAGTGGAGACAGTAGATACACACCTCTAACATAGGAGACAGTAGATACACACCTCATCTAACATAGTGGAGACAGTAGATACACACCTCATCTAACATAGTGGAGACAGTAGATACACACCTCATCTAACATAGTGGAGACAGTAGATACACACCTCATCTAACATAGTGGAGACAGTAGATACACACCTCATCTAACATAGTGGAGACAGTAGATACACACCTCATCTAACATAGTGGAGACAGTAGATACACACCTCATCTAACATAGTGGAGACAGTAGATACACACCTCATCTAACGTAGTGGAGACAGTAGATACACACCTCATCTAACATAGTGGAGACAGTAGATACACACCTCATCTAACATAGTGGAGACAGTAGATACACACCTCATCTAACATAGTGGAGACAGTAGATACACACCTCATCTAACATAGTGGAGACAGTAGATACACACCTCATCTAACATAGTGGAGACAGTAGATACACACCTCATCTAACATAGTGGAGACAGTAGATACACACCTCTAACATAGTGGAGACAGTAGATACACACCTCATCTAACATAGTGGAGACAGTAGATACACACTAACATAGTGGAGACAGTAGATACACACCTCATCTAACATAGTGGAGACAGTAGATACACACCTCATCTAACATAGTGGAGACAGTAGATACACACCTCATCTAACATAGTGGAGACAGTAGATACACACTAACATAGTGGAGACAGTAGATACACACCTCATCTAACATAGTGGAGACAGTAGATACACACCTCATCTAACATAGTGGAGACAGTTGATACACCCCTCATCTAACATAGTGGAGACAGTAGATACACACCTCATCTAACATAGTGGAGACAGTAGATACACACCTCATCTAACATAGTGGAGACAGTAGATACACACCTCATCTAACATAGTGGAGACAGTAGATACACACCTCATCTAACATAGTGGAGACAGTAGATACACACCTCATCTAACATAGTGGAGACAGTAGATACACACCTCATCTAACATAGTGGAGACAGTAGATACACACCTCTAACATAGTGGAGACAGTAGATACACACCTCATCTAACATAGTGGATACAGTAGATACACACCTCATCTAACATAGTGGAGACAGTAGATACACACCTCTAACATAGTGGAGACAGTAGATACACACCTCATCTAACGTAGTGGAGACAGTAGATACACACCTCATCTAACATAGTGGAGACAGTAGATACACACCTCATCTAACATAGTGGAGACAGTAGATACACACCTCATCTAACATAGTGGAGACAGTAGATACACACCTCATCTAACATAGTGGAGACAGTAGATACACACCTCATCTAACATAGTGGAGACAGTAGATACACACCTCATCTAACATAGTGGAGACAGTAGATACACACCTCATCTAACATAGTGGAGACAGTAGATACACACCTCATCTAACATAGTGGAGACAGTAGATACACACCTCATCTAACATAGTGGAGACAGTAGATACACACCTCATCTAACATATAGTGGAGACAGTAGATACACACCTCATCTAACATAGTGGAGATAGTAGATACACACCTCATCTAACATAGTGGAGACAGTAGATACACACCTCTAACATAGTGGAGACAGTAGATACACACCTCATCTAACATAGTGGAGACAGTAGATACACACCTCATCTAACATAGTGGAGACAGTAGATACACACCTCATCTAACATAGTGGAGACAGTTGATACACACCTCATCTAACATAGTGGAGACAGTAGATACACACCTCATCTAACATAGTGGAGACAGTAGATACACACCTCATCTAACATAGTGGAGACAGTTGATACACACCTCATCTAACATAGTGGAGACAGTAGATAAACACCTCATCTAACATAGTGGAGACAGTAGATACACACCTCATCTAACATAGTGGAGACAGTAGATACACACCTCATCTAACATAGTGGAGACAGTAGATACACACCTCATCTAACATAGTGGAGACAGTAGATACACACCTCATCTAACATAGTGGAGACAGTAGATACACACCTCATCTAACATAGTGGAGACAGTTGATACACACCTCATCTAACATAGTGGAGACAGTAGATAAACACCTCATCTAACATAGTGGAGACAGTAGATACACACCTCATCTAACATAGTGGAGACAGTAGATACACACCTCATCTAACATAGTGGAGACAGTAGATACACACCTCATCTAACATAGTGGAGACAGTAGATACACACCTCATCTAACATAGTGGAGACAGTAGATACACACCTCATCTAACATAGTGGAGACAGTAGATACACACCTATAACATAGTGGAGACAGTAGATACACACCTCATCTAACATAGTGGAGACAGTTGATACACACCTCATCTAACATAGTGGAGACAGTAGATAAACACCTCATCTAACATAGTGGAGACAGTAGATACACACCTCATCTAACATAGTGGAGACAGTAGATACACACCTCATCTAACATAGTGGAGACAGTAGATACACACCTCATCTAACATAGTGGAGACAGTAGATACACACCTCATCTAACATAGTGGAGACAGTAGATACACACCTCATCTAACATAGTGGAGACAGTAGATACACACCTCATCTAACATAGTGGAGACAGTAGATACACACCTCATCTAACATAGTGGAGACAGTAGATACACACCTCATCTAACATAGTGGAGACAGTAGATACACACCTCATCTAACATAGTGGAGACAGTTGATACACACCTCATCTAACATAGTGGAGACAGTTGATACACACCTCATCTAACATAGTGGAGACAGTAGATACACACCTCATCTAACATAGTGGAGACAGTTGATACACACCTCATCTAACATAGTGGAGACAGTAGATAAACACCTCATCTAACATAGTGGAGACAGTAGATACACACCTCATCTAACATAGTGGAGACAGTAGATACACACCTCATCTAACATAGTGGAGACAGTAGATACACACCTCATCTAACATAGTGGAGACAGTAGATACACACCTCATCTAACATAGTGGAGACAGTAGATACACACCTCATCTAACATAGTGGAGACAGTAGATACACACCTCATCTAACATAGTGGAGACAGTAGATACACACCTCATCTAACATAGTGGAGACAGTAGATACACACCTCATCTAACATAGTGGAGACAGTAGATACACACCTCATCTAACATAGTGGAGACAGTAGATACACACCTCATCTAACATAGTGGAGACAGTAGATACACACCTCATCTAACATATAGTGGAGACAGTAGATACACACCTCTAACATAGTGGAGACAGTTGATACACACCTCATCTAACATAGTGGAGACAGTAGATACACACCTCATCTAACATAGTGGAGACAGTAGATACACACCTCATCTAACATAGTGGAGACAGTAGATACACACCTCATCTAACATAGTGGAGACAGTAGATACACACCTCATCTAACATAGTGGAGACAGTAGATACACACCTCATCTAACATAGTGGAGACAGTAGATACACCCCTCATCTAACATAGTGGAGACAGTAGATACACCCCTCATCTAACATAGTGGAGACAGTAGATACACACTAACATAGTGGAGACAGTAGATACACACCTCATCTAACATAGTGGAGACAGTAGGAACACTACATAAGACTGTGTGTGTGTGTGTGTGTGTGTGTGTGTGTGTGTGTGTGTGTGTGTGTGTGTGTGTGTGTGTGTGTGTTTACCCCGTCAGCAGCAACTCCTGTTGTCTGGGCGGGGGCGCTAGATTCTTCCCTCCACATATCGGCCAACTCTACACACACACACACAAAGGTTAGATGACTGATACACACATTGCAGCAGAGAGACTAATTTGTCAATAATTAATCCAGCTGTGAACGCCTGTCCCTCTGATGACCTGTCCCTCTGACGACCTTTCCCTCTGATGACCTTTCCCTCTGACGACCTTTCCCTCTGACCCCTCTGACGACCTGGCCCTCTGACCCCTCTGACGACCTGGCCCTCTGACCCCTCTGACGACCTGGCCCTCTGACCCCTCTGACGACCTGAGTGTGTGTGTGTCTGTGTGTGTGTGTGTGTGTACAGTGTCTCACTGTGTGTGTGTGTGTGTGTGTGTGTGTGTGTGTGTGTGTGTGTGTACAGTGTCTCACCCCGTGTGCGTGTCTCACTCCAGGCTGACCACCGTGGCTGTTCCCGGCGGCGGCCAGGCGGTCCCAGAGCTTGGCGGGGACGTTGTCCAGGTGACAGGATGTGGTGATGGCGGAGGAGTGGAGCGGAGCCAGGTAGGGAGGAGGGACAGAGGGCCACCCGGTGGTCAAGAGGTCTGTTACAACCAGCTCCTCCTCCAGTAGCACCACGAGGGCTTTAGGATCATCATAGTCTGGGAGAGGAAGTACACATTATTAACACAGGGGGGGTCAGGTAGGGAGGAGGGACAGAGGGCCACACGGTGGTCAGGAGGTCTGTTACAACCAGCTCCTCCTCCAGTAGCACCACGAGGGCTTTAGGATCATCATAGTCTGGGAGAGGAAGTACACATTATTAACACAGGGGGTTAGGTAGCCTAACGACGAGGAGGGCCAATCCCAGAGCAGACTAGGTGAATAATTATTATTATTCAAAATCGGTAGATGTGCCCTTGAGCAAGGCACTTAATCCTAATTGTGTCTGAGTGGCTCTGGAGAAGTGCGTGTCTCTCTCTCACCGTGTTCCGGGTCAGTGGTGTGGACGGTGAAGAAGTCTATAACTCTGGATGTGAAGTCTAGAGTGACGTGTTGTTTGTCCTGTTGGATGGTCACACAGTGACGGTCTCCATAACTGGCCCTGGGCATTCCTCCACTGTAGAGGACCACTGGACCCCTACATGAGAGACAGAGACAGACAGTGAGAGACAGTAGGGCATTCCTCCACTGTAGAGGACCACTGGACACCTACATGAGAGACAGAGACAGACAGTGAGAGACAGTGAGAGAGAGGGGCAGTGAGAGACAGAGAGAGACAGTAGGGCATTCCTCCACTGTAGAGGACCACTGGACACCTACATGAGAGACAGAGACAGACAGTGAGAGACAGTGAGAGAGAGGGGCAGTGAGAGACAGAGAGAGACAGTAGGGCATTCCTCCACTGTAGAGGACCAATGGACACCTACATGAGAGACAGAGACAGACAGTGAGAGACAGTAGGGCATTCCTCCACTGTAGAGGACCACTGGACACCTACATGAGAGACAGAGAAAGACAGTGAGAGACAGTAGGGCATTCCTCCACTGTAGAGGACCACTGGACACCTACATGAGAGACAGAGACAGACAGAGAGAGACAGTGAGAGACAGTAGGGCATTCCTCCACTGTAGAGGACCACTGGACACCTACATGAGAGACAGAGACAGACAGAAAGAGACAGTAGGGCATTCCTCCACTGTAGAGGACCACTGGACACCTACATGAGAGACAGAGACAGACAGTGAGAGACAGTGAGAGAGAGGGGCAGTGAGAGACAGAGAGACAGTAGGGCATTCCTCCACTGTAGAGGACCACTGGACACCTACATGAGAGACAGAGACAGACAGTGAGAGACAGTGAGAGAGGTGGGCAGTGAGAGACAGAGAGAGACAGTAGGGCATTCCTCCACTGTAGAGGACCAATGGACACCTACATGAGAGACAGAGACAGACAGTGAGAGACAGTAGGGCAATCCTCCACTGTAGAGGATCACTGGACACCTTCATGAGAGACAGAGACAGACCGTGAGAGACAGTAGGGCATTCCTCCACTGTAGAGGACCACTGGACACCTACATGAGAGACAGAGACAGACAGTGAGAGACAGTAGGGCATTCCTCCACTGTAGAGGACCACTGGACACCTACATGAGAGACAGAGACAGACAGTGAGAGACAGTGAGAGAGAGGGGCAGTGAGAGACAGAGAGAGACAGTAGGGCATTCCTCCACTGTAGAGGACCACTGGACACCTACATGAGAGACAGAGACAGACAGTGAGAGACAGTAGGGCATTCCTCCACTGTAGAGGACTACTGGACCCCTACATGAGAGACAGACAGACAGTGAGAGACAGTAGGGCATTCCTCCACTGTAGAGGACCACTGGACACCTACATGAGAGACAGAGACAGACAGTGAGAGAGAGGGGCAGTGAGAGACAGAGAGAGACAGTAGGGCATTCCTCCACTGTAGAGGACCACTGGACACCTACATGAGAGACAGAGACAGACAGTGAGAGACAGTAGGGCATTCCTCCACTGTAGAGGACCACTGGACACCTACATGAGAGACAGAGACAGACAGTGAGAGACAGTGTGAGAGGGGGACAGTGAGAGAGAGAGAGACAGTAGGGCATTCCTCCACTGTAGAGGACTACTGGACACCTACATGAGAGACAGAGAGAGACAGTGAGAGACAGTGAGAGAGAGGGGCAGTGAGAGACAGTGAGAGACAGTAGGGCATTCCTCCACTGTAGAGGACCACTGGACACCTACATGAGAGACAGAGAGAGACAGTGAGAGACAGTAGGGCATTCCTCCACTGTAGAGGACCACTGGACACATACATGAGAGACAGAGACAGACAGTGAGAGACAGTAGGGCATTCCTCCACTGTAGAGGACCACTGGACACCTACATGAGAGATAGAGAGAGGCAGTGAGAGACAGTAGGGCATTCCTCCACTGTAGAGGACAACTGGACAACTACATGAGAGACAGAGACAGACGAGAGAAAGGGGCAGTGAGAGAGGGAGGCAGTGAGAGACAGAGAAAGACAGTAGATACTGATAGTGTTCCCAGAATGGATCAACCCTAGTGACAGTAGATACTGATAGTGTTACCAGAATGGATCCTAGTGATGGTAGAGACTGATGGTGTAACCAGAAAGGATCAACCCTAGTGACAGTAGATACTGATAGTGTTACCAGAATGGATCAACCCTAGTGACAGTAGATACTGATAGTGTTACCAGAATGGATCCTAGTGACAGTAGATACTGATAGTGTTACCAGAATGGATCCTAGTGACAGTAGATACTGATAGTGTTACCAGAATGAACCCTAGTGACAGTAGATACTGATAGTGTTACCAGAATGGATCCTAGTGACAGTAGATACTGATAGTGTTACCAGAATGGATCCTAGTGACAGTAGATACTGATAGTGTTACCAGAATGGATCCTAGTGACAGTAGATACTGATAGTGTTACCAGAATGGATCAACGTTAGTGACAGTAGATACTGATAGTGTTACCAGAATGGAGCCTAGTGACAGTAGATACTGATAGTGTTACCAGAATGGAGCCTAGTGACAGTAGATACTGATAGTGTTACCAGAATGGATCCTAGTGACAGTAGATACTGATAGTGTTACCAGAATGGATCAACGTTAGTGACAGTAGATACTGATAGTGTTACCAGAATGGAGCCTAGTGACAGTAGATACTGATAGTGTTACCAGAATGGATCCTAATGACAGTAGATACTGATAGTGTTACCAGAATGGATCAACCCTAGTTACAGTAGATACTGATAGTGTTACCAGAATGGATCCTAGTGACAGTAGATACTGATAGTGTTACCAGAATGGATCAACGTTAGTGACAGTAGATACTGATAGTGTTACCAGAATGGAGCCTAGTGACAGTAGATACTGATAGTGTTACCAGAATGGAGCCTAGTGACAGTAGATACTGATAGTGTTACCAGAATGGATCCTAGTGACAGTAGATACTGATAGTGTTACCAGAATGGATCAACGTTAGTGACAGTAGATACTGATAGTGTTACCAGAATGGAGCCTAGTGACAGTAGATACTGATAGTGTTACCAGAATGGATCCTAGTGACAGTAGATACTGATAGTGTTACCAGAATGGAGCCTAGTGACAGTAGATACTGATAGTGTTACCAGAATGGAGCCTAGTGACAGTAGATACTGATAGTGTTACCAGAATGGAGCCTAGTGACAGTAGATACTGATAGTGTTACCAGAATGGATCCTAGTGACAGTAGATACTGATAGTGTTACCAGAATGGATCAACCCTAGTGACAGTAGATACTGATAGTGTTACCAGAATGGATCAACCCTAGTGGCGGTAGAGACTGAGTGTTACCAGAATGGATCCTAGTGATGGTAGAGACTGAGTGTTACCAGAATGGATCCTAATGACAGTAGATACTGATAGTGTTACCAGAATGGAGCCTAGTGACAGTAGATACTGATAGTGTTACCAGAATGGAGCCTAGTGACAGTAGATACTGATAGTGTTACCAGAATGGAGCCTAGTGACAGTAGATACTGATAGTGTTACCAGAATGGATCCTAGTGACAGTAGATACTGATAGTGTTACCAGAATGGATCAACCCTAGTGACAGTAGATACTGATAGTGTTACCAGAATGGATCAACCCTAGTGGCGGTAGAGACTGAGTGTTACCAGAATGGATCCTAGTGATGGTAGAGACTGAGTGTTACCAGAATGGATCCTAATGACAGTAGATACTGATAGTGTTACCAGAATGGAGCCTAGTGACAGTAGATACTGATAGTGTTACCAGAATGGAGCCTAGTGACAGTAGATACTGATAGTGTTACCAGAATGGATCCTAGTGACAGTAGATACTGATAGTGTTACCAGAATGGATCAACCCTAGTGACAGTAGATACTGATAGTGTTACCAGAATGGATCAACCCTAGTGACAGTAGATACTGATAGTGTTACCAGAATGGATCAACCCTAGTGACAGTAGATACTGATAGTGTTACCAGAATGGATCCTAGTGATGGTAGAGACTGATAGTGTTACCAGAATGGATCAACCCTAATGACAGTAGATACTGATAGTGTTACCAGAATGGATCCTAGTGATGGTAGATACTGATAGTGTTACCAGAATGGATCCTAGTGACAGTAGATACTGATAGTGTTACCAGAATGGATCCTAGTGACAGTAGATACTGATAGTGTTACCAGAATGGATCAACCCTAGTGACAGTAGAGACTGAGTGTTACCAGAATGGACCCTAGTGACAGTAGATACTGATAGTGTTACCAGAATGGATCCTAATGACAGTAGATACTGATAGAGTTACCAGAATGGATCAACCCTAGTGACAGTAGATACTGATAGTGTTACCAGAATGGATCCTAGTGATGGTAGATACTGATAGTGTTACCAGAATGAACCCTAGTGACAGTAGATACTGATAGTGTTACCAGAATGGATCCTAGTGATGGTAGATACTGATAGTGTTACCAGAATGGATCCTAGTGATAGATAGTGGTCCTGACTCCTCACCCTGACTGAATCGTCCTCCATAAGATCTTGTTGATGGCTTTACAAGGGAACGGACCTAAGACACAACGAGACAGATGACAAGTAGTTAAAAACCTGTTGAATCTAGGGGGCACTATTTTCATTTTTGGAAAAATAACATTCCCAAAGTAAACGGGCTATTTTGTCAGGACAAGATCCTAGAATATGCATATAATTGACGTCTTGAGATAGAAAACACTCTAAAGTTTCCAAAACTGTAAAAATATTGTCTGTGAGTATAACAGAACGGATATTGCAGGCGAAAGCCTGAGAAAAATCCAATCAGGTAGGGACTCTTATTTAGAAAGCTCTGCGTTCCTATACGTCCCTATTGAGCAGTGAATGGGATATCAGCCAGATTCCTTCCTTCTAGTGTCACAATACATAGTTTCAGGCTTTTGTTTTGAAAAATGAGCCTGAACGTCAACATTGTGTCAGTGATCAGCTGGAGTCTCTCAGAATGTTTTGTGCGTAAAGGACAAATGCGACCATTGTTTCTCTTTCCTACTAAGAAGCCATCTGTCCCAGTTGATATATTATCGAATAGATATTTGAAAAACACCTTGAGACTTGATTATAAACAACGTTTGCCATGTTTCTGTCGATATTATGGAGCTAATTTGGAATATTCTTTGGCGTTGTCGTGACCGCAATTTCCGGTCAAATTCTCAGCCAAACGTGAACTAACAGAGTTATTTCGGCTCCAAAAATAATATTTTGCTATTGTGAGGGAAAACATCCAAAACTCATTAAAGGTAAACAATTTCATTTGATTGCTTCTCTGATTTTTCGTGACCAGGTAGCCTGCTGCTAGCTAGGCATAATGCTATGCTAGGCTATAGATAAACTTACACAAATGCTTGTCTTGCTTTGGCTATAAAGAATACTTTCAAAATCTGAGATGATTAACAAAAGGCTAAGCTTTGTTTCAATATATTTCACTTGTGATTTCATGAATATGAATATTTTCTAGTAATATTTATGTGCGTTGCGTTATGCTATTTCGTGTCAGTTGATGACACCGCTTCCACATGGTGTGACCAGTCTTTAGACATAGTTTCAGGCTTTTATTCTGAAAATGAGCGAGAAAGATCAGATCGCGTCAGTGGATGGCTGGGTGCCAGCAGCGTTTTGCATGCGGCAACAGAGTGGAGCAGACATTTTCTCTCTCTCTCCTATTGAAGAAGCTACTGTCCGGTTGAAAAATTATTGATTATATATTGTAAAAACAACCTGAGGATTGATTATAGAAAAAGTTTGACATGTTTCTACGAACTTTCTACGGATACTATTTGGAATTTTCGTCTGCGATGTCGTGACCGCTCGAGCCTGTGGATTTCTGAACATAACGCGCCAAACAAACAAAGGTATTTTGGATATAAAAATAATCTTTATGGAACAAAAGGAACATTTATTGTGTAACTGGGAGTCTTGTGAGTGCAAACATCCGAAGATCATCAAAGGTAAGCGATTCATTTTATTGCTTTTCTGACTTTCGTGACTTTGCTGCAAGCTGTTAGTAATGTTTTGTCTGCTGAGAGAGATGTCCTTACATAAACACTTGTTATGCTTTCCCCAAAAATCTGTTTTGAAATCTGACACGCCAGGTGGATTAACAACAAGCAAAGCTGTGTTTTGCTATATTGCACTTGTGATTTCATGGAAATGTAATATTTTTAGTAATTTAATTTGAATTTCGCGCTCTGCAATTCAGTGGATGTTGACGAAAATTATCCCGCTAACGGGATAGGTGCATCAAGAAGTTGATGAGGTCCCAAGGGAACGGACCTGAGACACAATGAGATGACAAGGAGTTAATGAGGTCCCAAGGGAACGGACCTGAGACACAACGAGATGACAAGGAGTTAATGAGGTCCCAAGGGAACGGACCTGAGACACAACGAGATGACAAGGAGTTAATGAGGTCCCAAGGGAACGGACCTGAGAAACAATGAGACAGATGACAAGGAGTTAATGAGGTCCCAAGGGAACGGACCTGAGACACAATGAGATGACAAGGAATTAATGAGGTCCCAAGGGAACGGACCTGAGACACAACGAGATGACAAGGAGTTAATGAGGTCCCAAGGGAACGGACCTGAGACACAACAAGACAGACGACAAGGAGTTGATGAGGTCCCAAGGGAACGGACCTGAGACACAACAAGACAGACGACAAGGAGTTGATGAGGTCCCAAGGGAACGGACCTGAGACACAACGAGACGACAAGGAGTTAATGAGGTCCCAAGGGAACGGACCTGAGACACAACGAGATGACAAGGAGTTAATGAGGTCCCAAGGGAACGGACCTGAGACACAACAAGACAGACGACAAGGAGTTGATGAGGTCCCAAGGGAACGGACCTGAGACACAACGAGATGACAAGGAGTTAATGAGGTCCCAAGGGAACGGACCTGAGACACAACGAGATGACAAGGAGTTAATGAGGTCCCAAGGGAACGGACCTGAGACACAACGAGATGACAAGGAGTTAACGAGGTCCCAAGGGAACGGACCTGAGACACAACAAGACAGACGACAAGGAGTTGATGAGGTCCCAAGGGAACGGACCTGAGACACAACGAGATGACAAGGAGTTAACGAGGTCCCAAGGGAACGGACCTGAGACACAACAAGACAGACGACAAGGAGTTGATGAGGTCCCAAGGGAACGGACCTGAGACACAACAAGACAGACGACAAGGAGTTAATGAGGTCCCAAGGGAACGGACCTGAGACACAACGAGATGACAAGGTGTTAATGAGGTCCAAAGGGAACGGACCTGAGACACAACAAGACAGACGACAAGGAGTTAATGAGGTCCCAAGGGAACGGACCTGAGACACAACGAGATGACAAGGGGTTAATGAGGTCCCAAGGGAACGGACCTGAGACACAACAAGACAGATGACAAGGAGTTGATGAGGTCCCAAGGGAACGGACCTGAGACACAACAAGACAGACGACAAGGAGTTAATGAGGTCCCAAGGGAACGGACCTGAGACACAACGAGATGACAAGGTGTTAATGAGGTCCAAAGGGAACGGACCTGAGACACAACAAGACAGACGACAAGGAGTTAATGAGGTCCCAAGGGAACGGACCTGAGACACAACGAGATGACAAGGAGTTAATGAGGTCCCAAGGGAACGGACCTGAGACACAACGAGATGACAAGGAGTTAATGAGGTCCCAAGGGAACGGACCTGAGACACAACGAGATGACAAGGAGTTAACGAGGTCCCAAGGGAACGGACCTGAGACACAACAAGACAGACGACAAGGAGTTGATGAGGTCCCAAGGGAACGGACCTGAGACACAACGAGATGACAAGGAGTTAACGAGGTCCCAAGGGAACGGACCTGAGACACAACAAGACAGACGACAAGGAGTTGATGAGGTCCCAAGGGAACGGACCTGAGACACAACAAGACAGACGACAAGGAGTTAATGAGGTCCCAAGGGAACGGACCTGAGACACAACGAGATGACAAGGTGTTAATGAGGTCCAAAGGGAACGGACCTGAGACACAACAAGACAGACGACAAGGAGTTAATGAGGTCCCAAGGGAACGGACCTGAGACACAACGAGATGACAAGGGGTTAATGAGGTCCCAAGGGAACGGACCTGAGACACAACAAGACAGATGACAAGGAGTTGATGAGGTCCCAAGGGAACGGACCTGAGACACAACGAGATGACAAGGAGTTAATGAGGTCCCAAGGGAACGGACCTGAGACACAACAAGATGACAAGGAGTTAATGAGGTCCCAAGGGAACGGACCTGAGACACAACAAGACAGATGACAAGGAGTTGATGAGGTCCCAAGGGAACGGACCTGAGACACAACGAGATGACAAGGAGTTAATGAGGTCCCAAGGGAACGGACCTGAGACACAACAAGATGACAAGGAGTTAATGAGGTCCCAAGGGAACGGACCTGAGACACAACAAGACAGATGACAAGGAGTTGATGAGGTCCCAAGGGAACGGACCTGAGACACAACGAGATGACAAGGAGTTAATGAGGTCCCAAGGGAACGGACCTGAGACACAACGAGATGACAAGGAGTTAATGAGGTCCCAAGGGAACGGACCTGAGACACAACGAGATGACAAGGGGTTAATGAGGTCCCAAGGGAACGGACCTGAGACACAACGAGATGACAAGGAGTTAATGAGGTCCCAAGGGAACGGACCTGAGACACAACGAGACGACAAGGAGTTAATGAGGTCCCAAGGGAACGGACCTGAGACACAACGAGACGACAAGGAGTTAATGAGGTCCCAAGGGAACGGACCTGAGACACAACGAGATGACAAGGAGTTAATGAGGTCCCAAGGGAACGGACCTGAGACACAACGAGATGACAAGGAGTTAATGAGGTCCCAAGGGAACGGACCTGAGACACAACGAGATGACAAGGAGTTGATGAGGTCCCAAGGGAACGGACCTGAGACACAACGAGATGACAAGGTGTTAATGAGGTCCCAAGGGAACGGACCTGAGACACAATGAGATGACAAGGTGTTAATGAGGTCCCAAGGGAACGGACCTGAGACACAACGAGATGACAAGGAGTTAATGAGGTCCCAAGGGAACGGACCCAAGACACAACGAGATGACAAGGAGTTAATGAGGTCCCAAGGGAACGGACCCAAGACACAACGAGATGACAAGGAGTTAATGAGGTCCCAAGGGAACGGACCTGAGACACAACGAGATGACAAGGAGTTAATGAGGTCCCAAGGGAACGGACCTGAGACACAACGAGATGACAAGGAGTTAATGAGGTCCCAAGGAACGGACCCAAGACACAACGAGATGACAAGGAGTTAATGAGGTCCCAAGGGAACGGACCCAAGACACAACGAGATGGCAAGGAGTTAATGAGGTCCCAAGGGAACGGACCTGAGACACAACGAGATGACAAGGAGTTGATGAGGTCCCAAGGGAACGGACCTGAGACACAGGAGATGACAAGGAGTTAATGAGGTCCCAAGGGAACGGACCTGAAACACAACGAGATGACAAGGGGTTAATGAGGTCCCAAGGGAACGGACCTGAGACACAACAAGACAGATGACAAGGAGTTAATGAGGTCCCAAGGACAGGGACAACAAAGGACAACAAAGGTTAGGGTGTAAGGGTTAGGGTGTGTGTGTGTGTGTGTGTGTGTGTAGGAGTTAGGGAGTGTGTGTGTGTGTGTAGGGGTTAGGGAGTGTGTGTGTGTGTGTGTGTGTGTGTGTGTGTGTGTAGGGGTTAGGGAGTGTGTGTGTGTGTGTGTGTAGGGGTTAGGGTGTGTGTGTAGGGGTTTAGGGGGTGTGTGTGTGTGTGTGTGTGTGTGTGTGTGTGTAGGGGTTTAGGGTGTGTGTGTGTGTAGGGGTTTAGGGTGTGTGTGTGTGTGTGTGTAGGGGTTAGGGTGTGTGTGTGTGTGTGTGTAGGGGTTAGGGGTGTGTGTGTGTGTGTGTGTGTGTGTAGGGGTTAGGGAGTGTGTGTGTGTGTGTGTAGGGGTTAGGGAGTGGGTGTGTGTGTGTGTAGGGGTTAGGGAGTGTGTGTGTGTGTGTGTGTGTGTGTAGGGGTTAGGGAGTGTGTGTGTGTGTGTGTGTAGGGGTTAGGGAGTGTGTGTAGGGGTTAGGGAGTGTGTGTAGGGGTTAGGGTGTGTGTGTGTAGGGGTTAAGGGGGGTTGTGTATGTCTGTCTCTCACCATAGGGGATGGACGAGGACACAGGCTGGTGTGTGTACGTGTTACCACTGGCAACAACCCACACGCTGTACCCCCCGTCGCTATGGGAACTGACGAAGGAGCTACCGGAACGTTCCCACACCAGGGACTCCAGCTGCTGCAGAGACACACACACACACACTGTATTTAGCCGTATTATTGGCCCCTAGTAGCACAATATGAACAAATGAACTTCCTTGAACAATGGAAGGAGAGTAGAGAGGTGCAATACAACGACAGGCTAGACAGAAAGACTTCTGACAAAGAGCCATGAAAGACAGACAGAGCTGTAGTTATATTTTTGTCTAGTTTATATTTACCTGTTTTCCCAGAAACATGTGTTCTGCGTTGCGGGTGCTGAGATCCCATAGGACGACCAGGCCTCTGCTGTAGCCAATCAGAATCTTCCCTGGCTGCTTGGGGTGTTCCTGTAACGACTCCACCGGTCCCAGAGACTTCCCACACCTGTAGTCCTCAGGTACGCTGAAAAACACCGTTACCCATCAGCCACCTGTAGTCCTCAGGTACGCTGAAAAACACCGTTACCCATCAGCCACCTGTAGTCCTCAGGTACGCTGAAAAACACCGTTACCCATCAGCCACCTGTAGTCCTCAGGTACGCTGAAAAACACCGTTACCCATCAGCCACCTGTAGTCCTCAGGTACGCTGAAAAACACCGTTACCCATCAGCCACCTGTAGTCCTCAGGTACGCTGAAAAACACCGTTACCCATCAGCCACCTGTAGTCCTCAGGTACGCTGAAAAACACCGTTACCCATCAGCCACCTGTAGTCCTCAGGTACGCTGAAAAACACCGTTACCCATCAGCCACCTGTAGTCCTCAGGT
The DNA here is from genome assembly GCF_036934945.1 of Oncorhynchus masou masou. NCBI lineage: Eukaryota > Metazoa > Chordata > Actinopteri > Salmoniformes > Salmonidae > Oncorhynchus > Oncorhynchus masou. The sequence goes on along the minus strand of NW_027016550.1, from coordinate 2,293,343 downwards.
ACGCTGAAAAACACCGTTACCCATCAGCCACCTGTATCCCTCAGGTACGCTGAAAAACGCCACCAGCCAGACAATCAGCATACATCAGCCAATGAAAAGTGACAGCAGTTTGGGCAGAACCGAGCCCAGAGAAGAAAGCAGAGGAGAGAAGTGTAGTGATTCAGAGGAGGCAGATCCCTCCACACAGTGACTGAGGAGAGAAGTGTAGGGATTGTGTCCCCTTCCACACAGTGACTGAGGAGAGAAGTGTAGGGATTGTGCCCCACTCCACACAGTGACTGAGGAGAGAAGTGTAGGGATTGTGTCCCCTTCCACACAGTGACTGAGGAGAGAAGTGTAGGGATTGTGCCCCCTTCCACACAGTGACTGAGGAGAGAAGTGTAGGGATTGTGTCCCCTTCCACACAGTGACTGAGGAGAGAAGTGTAGTGATTGTGTCCCCTTCCACACAGTGACTGAGGAGAGAAGTGTAGGGATTGTGTCCCCCTCCACACAGTGACTGAGGAGAGAAGTGTAGGGATTGTGTCCCCCTCCACACAGTGACTGAGGAGAGAAGTGTAGGGATTGTGTCCCCTTCCACACAGTGACTGAGGAGAGAAGTGTAGGGATTGTGTCCCCTTCCACACAGTGACTGAGGAGAGAAGTGTAGGGATTGTGTCCCCCTCCACACAGTGACTGAGGAGAGAAGTGTAGTGATTGTGTCCCCTTCCACACAGTGACTGAGGAGAGAAGTGTAGGGATTGTGTCCCCTTCCACACAGTGACTGAGGAGAGAAGTGTAGGGATTGTACCCCCTTCCACACAGTGACTGAGGAGAGAAGTGTAGGGATTGTGTCCCCTTCCACACAGTGACTGAGGAGAGAAGTGTAGGGATTGTGTCCCCTTCCACACAGTGACTGAGGAGAGAAGTGTAGGGATTGTGTCCCCTTCCACACAGTGACTGAGGAGAGAAGTGTAGGGATTGTGTCCCCTTCCACACAGTGACTGAGGAGAGAAGTGTAGGGATTGTGTCCCCTTCCACACAGTGACTGAGGAGAGAAGTGTAGGGATTGTACCCCCTTCCACACAGTGACTGAGGAGAGAAGTGTAGGGATTGTGTCCCCTTCCACACAGTGACTGAGGAGAGAAGTGTAGGGATTGTGTCCCCTTCCACACAGTGACTGAGGAGAGAAGTGTAGGGATTGTGTCCCCCTCCACACAGTGACTGAGGAGAGAAGTGTAGGGATTGTGTCCCCCTCCACACAGTGACTGAGGAGAGAAGTGTAGTGATTGTGTCCCCCTCCACACAGTGACTGAGGAGAGAAGTGTAGGGATTGTGCCCCCTTCCACACAGTGACTGAGGAGAGAAGTGTAGTGATTGTGCCCCCTTCCACACAGTGACTGAGGAGAGAAGTGTAGGGATTGTGTCCCCCTCCACACAGTGACTGAGGAGAGAAGTGTAGGGATTGTGTCCCCTTCCACACAGTGACTGAGGAGAGAAGTGTAGTGATTGTGCCCCCTTCCACACAGTGACTGAGGAGAGAAGTGTAGGGATTGTGTCCCCTTCCACACAGTGACTGAGGAGAGAAGTGTAGGGATTGTACCCCCTTCCACACAGTGACTGAGGAGAGAAGTGTAGGGATTGTGTCCCCTTCCACACAGTGACTGAGGAGAGAAGTGTAGGGATTGTGTCCCCTTCCACACAGTGACTGAGGAGAGAAGTGTAGGGATTGTGTCCCCTTCCACACAGTGACTGAGGAGAGAAGTGTAGGGATTGTGTCCCCTTCCACACAGTGACTGAGGAGAGAAGTGTAGGGATTGTACCCCCTTCCACACAGTGACTGAGGAGAGAAGTGTAGGGATTGTGTCCCCTTCCACACAGTGACTGAGGAGAGAAGTGTAGGGATTGTGTCCCCTTCCACACAGTGACTGAGGAGAGAAGTGTAGGGATTGTGTCCCCTTCCACACAGTGACTGAGGAGAGAAGTGTAGGGATTGTGTCCCCTTCCACACAGTGACTGAGGAGAGAAGTGTAGGGATTGTGTCCCCTTCCACACAGTGACTGAGGAGAGAAGTGTAGGGATTGTGTCCCCTTCCACACAGTGACTGAGGAGAGAAGTGTAGGGATTGTGTCCCCTTCCACACAGTGACTGAGGAGAGAAGTGTAGGGATTGTGTCCCCTTCCACACAGTGACTGAGGAGAGAAGTGTAGTGATTGTGTCCCCTTCCACACAGTGACTGAGGAGAGAAGTGTAGTGATTCAGATGACGCAGAACCAAGACTGATAGGATCTCACCCCCCCAGAGTGGAATTGTGTCCCCCTCCACACAGTGACTGAGGGGAGGGCAGTCCAGCAGAAAGGATGGTCGCCAGAACCACCGAACCACAAACATTACCCACAAAGCATTTCATTGTGTCTCTCCATCTCCCCATCCCTCACCCTCTGAACCTCCAGCCCCCTCTCTCTCCCTCATCCCTCACCCTCTGAACCTCCAGCCCCCTCTCTCTCCCTCATCCCTCACCCTCTGAACCTCCAGCCCCCTCTCTCTCCCTCATCCTTCACCCTCTGAACCTCCAGCCCCCTCTCTCTCCCTCATCCCTCACCCTCTGAACCTCCAGCCCCTCTCTCTCCCTCATCCCTCACCCTCTGAACCTCCAGCCCCCTCTCTCTCCCTCATCCCTCACCCTCTGAACCTCCAGCCCCTCTCTCTCCCTCATCCCTCACCCTCTGAACCTCCAGCCCCCTCTCTCTCCCTCATCCCTCACACTCTGAACCTCCAGCCCCTTCTCTCTCCCTCATCCCTCACCCTCTGAACCTCCAGCCCCCTGTCTCCCTCATCCCTCACCCTCTGAACCTCCAGCCCCCTCTCTCCCTCATCCCTCACCCTCTGAACCTCCAGCCCCCTCTCTCTCCCTCATCCCTCACCCTCTGAACCTCCAGCCCCCTCTCTCCCCCTCATCCCTCACCCTCTGAACCTCCAGCCCCCTCTCTCCCCTCATCCCTCACCCTCTGAACCTCCAGCCCCCTCTCTCTCCCTCATCCTCTGAACCTCCAGCCCCCTCTCTCTCCCTCATCCCTCACCCTCTGAACCTCCAGCCCCCTCTCTCTCCCTCATCCCTCACCCTCTGAACCTCCAGCCCCCTCTCTCTCCCTCATCCCTCACCCTCTGAACCTCCAGCCCCCTCTCTCTCCCTCATCCCTCACCCTCTGAACCTCCAGCCCCTCTCTCTCCCTCATCCCTCACACTCTGAACCTCCAGCCCCTTCTCTCTCCCTCATCCCTCACCCTCTGAACCTCCAGCCCCCTGTCTCCCTCATCCCTCACCCTCTGAACCTCCAGCCCCCTCTCTCCCTCATCCCTCACCCTCTGAACCTCCAGCCCCCTCTCTCTCCCTCATCCCTCACCCTCTGAACCTCCAGCCCCCCTCTCTCCCCCTCATCCCTCACCCTCTGAACCTCCAGCCCCCTCTCTCCCCCTCATCCCTCACCCTCTGAACCTCCAGCCCCCTCTCTCTCCCTCATCCTCTGAACCTCCAGCCCCCCCTCTCTCCCTCATCCCTCACCCTCTGAACCTTCTTCCCCTAACGACCATGACAACAGGAGGCCCTTCCCCCTAACGACCATGACAACAGGAGGCCCTTCTTTCCCTAACAACCATGACAACAGGAGGCCCTTCTTTCCCTAACGACCATGACAACAGGAGGCCCTTCTTTCCCTAACGACCATGACAACAGGAGGCCCTTCCCCCTAACGACCATGACAACAGGAGGCCCTTCTTCCCCTAACGACCATGACAACAGGAGGCCCTTCCCCTAACGACCATGACAACAGGAGGCCCTTCTTTCCCTAACAACCATGACAACAGGAGGCCCTTCTTTCCCTAACGACCATGACAACAGGAGGCCCTTCTTTCCCTAACAACCATGACAACAGGAGGCCCTTCTTCCCCTAACGACCATGACAACAGGAGGCCCTTCTTTCCCTAACGACCATGACAACAGGAGGCCCTTCCCCCTAACGACCATGACAACAGGAGGCCCTTCTTTCCCTAACGACCATGACAACAGGAGGCCCTTCCCCCTAACGACCATGACAACAGGAGGCCATTCTTTCCCTAACGACCATGACAACAGGAGGCCCTTCCCCCTAACGACCATGACAACAGGAGGCCCTTCTTCCCCTAACGACCATGACAACAGGAGGCCCTTCTTCCCCTAACGACCATTTACATTTACATTTAAGTCATTTAGCAGACGCTCTTATCCAGAGCGACTTACAAATTGGTGAATTCACCTTCTGACATCCAGTGGAACAGCCACTTTACAATAGTGCATCTAAATCATTAAGGGGGGGGGGGGTGGTGAGAAGGATTACTTATCCTATCCTAGGTATTCCTTGAAGAGGTGGGGTTTCAGGTGTCTCCGGAAGGTGGTGATTGACCATGACAACAGGAGGCCCTTCTTTCCCTAACGACCATGACAACAGGAGGCCCTTCCCCCTAACGACCATGACAACAGGAGGCCCTTCTTTCCCTAACGACCATGACAACAGGAGGCCCTTCTTTCCCTAACAACCATGACAACAGGAGGCCCTTCTTTCCCTAACGACCATGACAACAGGAGGCCCTTCCCCTAACGACCATGACAACAGGAGGCCCTTCCCCCTAACGACCATGACAACAGGAGGCCCTTCCCCCTAACGATCATGACAACAGAAGGCCCTTCCCCTAACGATCATGACAACAGGAGGCCCTTCCCCTAACGACCATGACAACAGGAGGCCCTTCCCCCTAACGACCATGACAACAGGAGGCCCTTCCCCCTAACGATAATGACAACAGGAGGCCCTTCCCCCTAACGACCATGAGAACAGGAGGCCCTTCCCCCTAACGACCATGACAACAGGAGGCCCTTCCCCCTAACGACCATGACAACAGGAGGCCCTTCCCCCTAACGACCATGACAACAGGAGGCCATTCTTTCCCTAACGACCATGACAACAGGAGGCCCTTCCCCCTAACGACCATGACAACAGGAGGCCCTTCCCCCTAACGACCATGACAACAGGAGGCCCTTCCCCTAACGACCATGACAACAGGAGGCCCTTCCCCTAACGACCATGACAACAGGAGGCCCTTCCCCTAACGACCATGACAACAGGAGGCCCTTCCCCTAACGACCATGACAACAGGAGGCCCTTCTTTCCCTAACGACCATGACAACAGGAGGCCCTTCCCCCTAACGACCATGACAACAGGAGGCCCTTCCCCCAAAGACCATGAGAACAGGAGGCCCTTCCCCTAACGACCATGACAACAGGAGGCCCTTCCCCCTAACAACCATGAGAACAGGAGGCCCTTCCCCCTAATGATCATGACAACAGGAGGCCCTTCCCCCTAACGACCATGACAACAGGAGGCCCTTCCCCTAACGACCATGACAACAGGAGGCCCTTCCCCCTAACGATCATGACAACAGGAGGCCCTTCCCCCTAACGACCATGACAACAGGAGGCCCTTCCCCCTAACGACCATGACAACAGAAAGCCCTTCCCCCTAACGACCATGACAACAGGAGGCCCTTCCCCCTAACGACCACGACAACAGGAGCAGTGGGAAATGTACACACAACATAGATACACACCTGTGACAGCTCTCCTCTCAGCTGACCAGGATGGAACCTGGAGAACCCAACCCATTCTAGAACAGACCCACACTGCCTCCTCCCACTGGCTGAAGCAGCTGTCACTCACCTCTGCATCACCTGGTCCAGCAGGAGTGATTGGTTATCCCTCAACGAGAGGCGTGGCAGATCCAGGAAGTGTATGCCCCCTCCCTCGGTGCCGACACACAGCAGGTCACATGACCTCAACAACAGCAGAACTGTCACACGGCTCGCACTGGAGACAACATCACACACATTATAACACACACATACATGTATGTCTCTGTGTATGTATGCGTTCCAAGTGTCTCACTGTGTGTGTGTGTGTGTGTGTGTGTGTGTGTGTGTGTGTGTGTGTGTGTGTGTGTGTGTGTGTGTGTGCGTGTGTGTGCATGTGTGCATGTGTGCATGTGTACGTGTGTGTGTGTGTGGTGTGTGTGCATGTGTGCGTGTGTGTGTGTACCTGCAGCTCTCTAGTCCAGGTCGTCCCAAGAGACTGTAGTTGCGTTTTTCTTCCAGGTAGACTACGCCCTCTCTCTTAGCCCCTCCCCTGTCCCGGGAAGCTCCGCCCAGCTCCCACAGGTGCAGCGTGTTGTCATCAAGCAGCGACAACAGACGGCCCTATCAGAGCACAATACCAGGATGACATCACAGACCAGGAAGGAGGGACTGAAGGGTGAATTTGTAAATAAAAATAAACCTAGCACCTAAAACCAGGGATGGACAACTTTGATGAGGGGGGGGGCTACAAAATATCTGACCTCATCATGAGGGGCTGCAGTGGCTTGTGGGTATGCAGTCAACTGATTTGTGCAGTTAAACTATTTAAATCCCAACAGTGCAACAGTCAAATCCAGGATCACACGCCATCACACGTTTTTGTCAAATCAACAATCCCCTGCAAATTATGCGAGGGCATATTTAACCAATCACCACACTATTTCTGCAATAAAAACAGTCACATCGTTGCATTATTGCCTAAAACTGACCCCATCGGCGTCGTACAAAAAGAGGGCTTCCAATTTCAACCAATCCAGGACATTTAGGATATGCACACGGCCACTAGATATGCACACGAGCACTTTAGACACGTACGATGCCTTGGCAGGAACTAATGGGGATTCATAATAAACCCCAGGAAGAGTAGCTGCTGCCTTGGCAGGAACTAATGGGGATCCATAATAAACCCCAGGAAGAGTAGCTGCTGCCTTGGCAGGAACTAATGGGGATCCATAATAAACCCCAGGAAGAGTAGCTGCTGCCTTGACAGGAACTAATGGGGATCCATAATAAACCCCAGGAAGAGTAGCTGCTGCCTTGGCAGAAACTAATGGGGGTCCATAATAAACCCCAGGAAGAGTAGCTGCTGGGTCCCTTTTAAATTCAAATCTACCACATAATATGGTTCAAGCCAACAAACTTTTCCCCTCAGCGCATTTTCATGACAAATTGGACAAAAATCATTGCATATTGTCATGAAATATTAAGATAGATAGAATCATTGCATATTGTCATGATTGTTGGAGCACAATAAAGCATTTTAGACTGCAGAAATAACCAAAACCAATGTGGAGGGACTAAAGGCATTATACCAGTAGCCTCTTGGTTGGGCCCCCCCACCTCGAGGGCAAAACATTTGACTGGCCCCCGTCCTGGAGGCAGAGAGGACATTTTGTTTCAAAGTAAATTGATCCGTGGGCCTACTGAAAGAGGTTGTCCTTCTGGAAGGTTCTCCCATCTCCACAGAGGAACTCAGGGCAGCGTGCCGGCCGCTCGTGGCCCATTCCTGACCTAAATACTGGCTGAAATCCCACATCTCTCAAAACAAAACCGAGGACCTCCTCGTCTAACCATATCTGTAGAAGAAGTGACCTTACAGTCTTACCCGTCCTACAAGAAGTGACCTAACAGTCTTACCTGTCCTTGGAGGAAGTGACCTTACAGTCTTACCTGTCCTTGGAGGAAGTGACCTAACAGTCTTACCCGTCCTACAAGAAGTGACCTTACAGTCTTACCTGTCCTTGGAGGAAGTGACCTAACAGTCTTACCCGTCCTTGGAGGAAGTGACCTAACAATCTTACCCGTCCTTGGAGGAAGTGACCTAACAGTCTTACCCGTCCTTGGAGGAAGTGACCTTACAGTCTTACCCGTCCTTGGAGGAAGTGACCTAACAGTCTTACCCGTCCTTGGAGGAAGTGACCTAACAGTCTTACCCGTCCTTGGAGGAAGTGACCTAACAGTCTTACCCGTCCTTGGAGGAAGTGACCTAACAGTCTTACCCGTCCTTGGAGGAAGTGACCTAACAGTCTTACCTGTCCTACAGGAAGTGACCTAACAGTCTTACCTGTCCTACAGGAAGTGACCTAACAGTCTTACCCGTCCTACAGGAAGTGACCTAACAGTCTTACCCGTCCTTGGAGGAAGTGACCTAACAGTCTTACCCGTCCTTGGAGGAAGTGATCTAACAGTCTTACCGGTTCTACAGGAAGTGACCTAACAGTCTTACCCGTCCTTGGAGGAAGTGACCTTACAGTCTTACCTGTCCTACAGGAAGTGACCTAACAGTCTTACCTGTCCTTGGAGGAAGTGTATCTGCGCTACGGCTGCAGTGTCTCTGTGTAGTCCTGTAAACTCCACCCCTGGAGATCCATAACTAACAGCACAGTCAAGGAATACAGCTATATACACACAGCTATATACACACAGCTATATACACACAGCACAGTCAAGGAATACAGCTATATACACACAGCTATATACACACAGCTATATACACACAGCTATATACACACAGCTATATACACACAGCACAGTCAAGGGATACAGCTATATACACACAGCTATATACACACAGCTATATACACACAGCACAGTCAAGGGATACAGCTATATACACACAGCTATATACACACAGCTATATACACACAGCACAGTCAAGGAATACAGCTATATACACACACAACTATATACACACAGCTATATACACACAGCACAGTCAAGGAATACAGCTATATACACACAGCTATATACACACACAACACAGTCAAGGAATACAGCTATATACACACAGCTATATACACACAGCACAGTCTAGGAATACAGCTATATACACACAACACAGTCAAGGAATACAGCTATATACACACAGCTATATACACACAGCTATATACACACAGCACAGTCAAGGAATACAGCTATATACACACAGCTATATACACACAGCTATATACACACAGCACAGTCAAGGAATACAGCTATATACACACAGCTATATACACACAGCTATATACACACAGCACAGTCTAGGGATACAGCTATATACACACAGCTATATACACACAGCTATATACACACAGCTATATACACACAGCACAGTCAAGGAATACAGCTATATACACACAGCTATATACACACAGCTATATACACACAGCACAGTCTAGGGATACAGCTATATACACACAGCTATATACACACAGCTATATACACACAGCACAGTCAAGGAATACAGCTATATACACACAGCTATATACACACAGCACAATCAAGGAATACAGCTATATACACACAGCTATATACACACACACACACAACACAGTCAAGGTATACAGCTATATACACACAGCACAGTCAGTTCACACCACCAATTGTGCAAGTTCTCCCACTTAAAAAGATGAGAGAGGCCTGTAATGTTCATCATAGGTACACTTCAACTATGACAGACAAAATGAGAAATAAAATCCAGAAAATCACATTGTAGGATTTTTAATGAATTTATTTGCAAATTATGGGAGCAATTATTAGGAAATGGAAGACATACAAGACCACTGATAATCTCCCGCGATCTGGGGCTCCACGCAGGATCTCACCCCGTGGGGTCAAAATGATCACAAGAACGGTGAGCAAAAATCCCAGAACCACACGGGGGGACCTAGTGAATGACCTGCAGAGAGCTGGGACCAAAGTAACAACACCTACCACCAGTAACACACTACGCCGCCAGGGACTCAAATCCTGCAGTGCCAGACGTACCCCCCTGCTTAAGCCAGTACATGTCCAGGCCCGTCTGAAGTTTGCTAGAGAGCATTTGGATGATCCAGAAGAAGATTGGGGGAATGTCATATGGTCAGATGAAACCAAAATATAACTTTTTGGTAAAAACTCAACTCGTCGAGTTTGGAGGACAAAGAATGCTGAGTTGCATCCAAAGAACACCATACCTACTGTGAAGCATGGGGGTGGAAACATCATGCTTTGGGGCTGTTTTTCTGCAAAGGGACCAGGATGACTGATCCGTGTAAAGGAAAGAATGAATGGGGCCATGTATCGTGAGATTTTGAGTGAAAACCTCCTTCCATCAGCAAGGGCATTGAAGATGAAACGTGGCTGGGTCTTTCAGCATGACAATGATCCCAAACACACCGCCCGGGCAATGAAGGAGTGGCTTCGTAAGAAGCATTTCAAGGTCCCGGAGTGGCCTAGCCAGTCTTCAGATCTCAACCCCATAGAAAATCTTTGGAGGGAGTTGAAAGTCCGTGTTGCCCAGAAACAGCCCCAAAACATCACTGCTCTAGAGGATATCTGCATGGAGGAATGGGCCAAAATACCAGCAACAGTGTGTGAAAACCTTGTGAAGACTTACAGAAAATGTTTGACCTCTGTCATTGCCAACAAAGGGTATATAACAAAGTATTGAGATAAACTTTTGTTATTGACCAAATACTTATTTTCCACCGTAATTTGCAAATAAATTCATTAAAAATCCTACAATGTGATTTTATGGATTTTTTTTTCTCATTTTGTCTGTCATAATTTAAGCGTACCTATGATAAAAATAACAGGCCTCATCTCATCATAGACCACCATGTCTATATACCTGATCTACCTGTTGAATTAACTACTATTCACCACCATGTCTATATACCTGATCTACCTGTTGAATGAACTACTATTCACCACCACCATGTCTATATACCTGATCTACCTGTTGAATTAACTACTATTCACCACCATGTCTGTATACCTGATCTACCTGTTGAATTAACTACTATTCACCACCATGTCTATATACCTGATCTACCTGTTGAATTAACTACTATTCACCACCACCACCATGTCTATATACCTGATCTACCTGTTGAATTAACTACTATTCACCTCCATGTCTATATACCTGATCTACCTGTTGAATTAACTACTATTCACCACCACCATGTCTATATACCTGATCTACCTGTTGAATTAACTACTATTCACCACCATGTCTATATACCTGATCTACCTGTTGAATTAACTACTATTCACCACCACCATGTCTATATACCTGATCTACCTGTTGAATTAACTACTATTCACCACCATGTCTATATACCTGATCTACCTGTTGAATTAACTACTATTCAGCACCACCATGTCTATATACCTGATCTACCTGTTGAATTAACTACTATTCAGCACCACCATGTCTATATACCTGATCTACCTGTTGAATTAACTACTATTCACCACCATGTCTATATACCTGATCTACCTGTTGAATTAACTACTATTCACCACCACCATGTCTATATACCTGATCTACCTGTTGAATTAACTACTATTCACCACCATGTCTATATACCTGATCTACCTGTTGAATTAACTACTATTCACCACCACCATGTCTATATACCTGATCCACCTGTTGAATTAACTACTATTCACCACCACCACCACCATGTCTATATACCTGATCTACCTGTTGAATTAACTACTATTCACCACCATGTCTATATACCTGATCTACCTGTTGAATTAACTACTATTCACCACCATGTCTATATACCTGATCTACCTGTTGAATTAACTACTATTCACCACCATGTCTATATACCTGATCTACCTGTTGAATTAACTACTATTCACCACCATGTCTATATACCTGATCTACCTGTTGAATTAACTACTATTCACCACCACCATGTCTATATACCTGATCCACCTGTTGAATTAACTACTATTCACCACCACCACCACCATGTCTATATACCTGATCTACCTGTTGAATTAACTACTATTCACCACCACCACCATGTCTATATACCTGATCTACCTGTTGAATTAACTACTATTCACCACCATGTCTATATACCTGATCCACCTGTTGAATTAACTACTATTCACCACCACCATGTCTATATACCTGATCTACCTGTTGAATTAACTACTATTCACCTCCATGTCTATATACCTGATCTACCTGTTGAATTAACTACTATTCACCACCATGTCTATATACCTGATCTACCTGTTGAATTAACTACTATTCACCACCATGTCTATATACCTGATCTACCTGTTGAATTAACTACTATTCACCACCACCATGTCTATATACCTGACCTACCTGTTGAATTAACTACTATTCACCACCATGTCTATATACCTGATCTACCTGTTGAATTAACTACTATTCACCACCATGTCTATATACCTGATCTACCTGTTGAATTAACTACTATTCAGCACCATCTACCTGTTGAATTAACTACTATTCACCACCATGTCTATATACCTGACCTACCTGTTGAATTAACTACTATTCACCTCCATGTCTATATACCTGATCTACCTGTTGAATTAACTACTATTCACCACCACCATGTCTATATACCTGATCTACCTGTTGAATTAACTACTATTCACCACCATGTCTATATACCTGATCTACCTGTTGAATTAACTACTATTCACCACCATGTCTATATACCTGATCTACCTGTTGAATTAACTACTATTCACCACCACCACCATGTCTATATACCTGATCTACCTGTTGAATTAACTACTATTCACCACCACCACCATGTCTATATACCTGATCTACCTGTTGAATTAACTACTATTCACCACCATGTCTATATACCTGATCTACCTGTTGAATTAACTACTATTCACCACCACCATGTCTATATACCTGATCTACCTGTTGAATTAACTACTATTCACCACCATGTCTATATACCTGATCTACCTGTTGAATTAACTACTATTCACCACCACCATGTCTATATACCTGATCCACCTGTTGAATTAACTACTATTCACCACCACCACCACCATGTCTATATACCTGATCTACCTGTTGAATTAACTACTATTCACCACCATGTCTATATACCTGATCTACCTGTTGAATTAACTACTATTCACCACCATGTCTATATACCTGATCTACCTGTTGAATTAACTACTATTCACCACCATGTCTATATACCTGATCTACCTGTTGAATTAACTACTATTCACCACCATGTCTATATACCTGATCTACCTGTTGAATTAACTACTATTCACCACCACCATGTCTATATACCTGATCCACCTGTTGAATTAACTACTATTCACCACCACCACCACCATGTCTATATACCTGATCTACCTGTTGAATTAACTACTATTCACCACCACCACCATGTCTATATACCTGATCTACCTGTTGAATTAACTACTATTCACCACCATGTCTATATACCTGATCCACCTGTTGAATTAACTACTATTCACCACCACCATGTCTATATACCTGATCTACCTGTTGAATTAACTACTATTCACCTCCATGTCTATATACCTGATCTACCTGTTGAATTAACTACTATTCACCACCATGTCTATATACCTGATCTACCTGTTGAATTAACTACTATTCACCACCATGTCTATATACCTGATCTACCTGTTGAATTAACTACTATTCACCACCACCATGTCTATATACCTGACCTACCTGTTGAATTAACTACTATTCACCACCATGTCTATATACCTGATCTACCTGTTGAATTAACTACTATTCACCACCATGTCTATATACCTGATCTACCTGTTGAATTAACTACTATTCAGCACCACCATGTCTATATACCTGATCTACCTGTTGAATTAACTACTATTCACCTCCATGTCTATATACCTGATCTACCTGTTGAATTAACTACTATTCACCACCACCATGTCTATATACCTGATCTACCTGTTGAATTAACTACTATTCACCACCATGTCTGTATACCTGATCTACCTGTTGAATTAACTACTATTCACCACCATGTCTATATACCTGATCTACCTGTTGAATTAACTACTATTCACCACCACCACCATGTCTATATACCTGATCTACCTGTTGAATTAACTACTATTCACCACCACCACCATGTCTATATACCTGATCTACCTGTTGAATTAACTACTATTCACCACCACCATGTCTATATACCTGATCCACCTGTTGAATTAACTACTATTCACCACCATGTCTATATACCTGATCTACCTGTTGAATTAACTACTATTCACCACCACCACCATGTCTATATACCTGATCTACCTGTTGAATTAACTACTATTCACCACCACCATGTCTATATACCTGATCTACCTGTTGAATTAACTACTATTCACCACCATGTCTATATACCTGATCTACCTGTTGAATTAACTACTATTCACCACCATGTCTATATACCTGATCTACCTGTTGAATTAACTACTATTCACCACCACCACCATGTCTATATACCTGATCTACCTGTTGAATTAACTACTATTCACCACCATGTCTATATATCTGATCTACCTGTTGAATTAACTACTATTCACCACCATGTCTATATACCTGATCTACCTGTTGAATTAACTACTATTCACCACCACCACCATGTCTATATACCTGATCTACCTGTTGAATTAACTACTATTCACCACCATGTCTATATACCTGACCTACCTGTTGAATTAACTACTATTCACCACCATGTCTATATACCTGATCTACCTGTTGAATTAACTACTATTCACCACCATGTCTATATATCTGATCTACCTGTTGAATTAACTACTATTCACCACCATGTCTATATACCTGATCCACCTGTTGAATTAACTACTATTCACCACCATGTCTATATACCTGATCTACCTGTTGAATTAACTACTATTCACCACCATGTCTATATACCTGATCTACCTGTTGAATTAACTACTATTCACCACCATGTCTATATACCTGATCTACCTGTTGAATTAACTACTATTCACCACCACCACCACGTCTATATACCTGATCTACCTGTTGAATTAACTACTATTCACCACCATGTCTATATACCTGATCTACCTGTTGAATTAACTACTATTCACCACCATGTCTATATACCTGATCTACCTGTTGAATTAACTACTATTCACCACCACCACCACCATGTCTATATACCTGATCTACCTGTTGAATTAACTACTATTCACCACCACCACCATGTCTATATACCTGATCTACCTGTTGAATTAACTACTATTCAGCACCACCATGTCTATATACCTGATCTACCTGTTGAATTAACTACTATTCACCACCATGTCTATATACCTGATCTACCTGTTGAATTAACTACTATTCACCACCACCATGTCTATATACCTGATCTACCTGTTGAATTAACTACTATTCACCACCATGTCTATATACCTGATCTACCTGTTGAATTAACTACTATTCACCACCACCATGTCTATATACCTGATCTACCTGTTGAATTAACTACTATTCACCACCACCATGTCTATATACCTGATCTACCTGTTGAATTAACTACTATTCACCACAATGTCTATATACCTGATCTACCTGTTGAATTAACTACTATTCACCACCATGTCTATATACCTGATCTACCTGTTGAATTAACTACTATTCACCACCACCATGTCTATATACCTGATCTACCTGTTGAATTAACTACTATTCACCACCATGTCTATATACCTGATCTACCTGTTGAATTAACTACTATTCACCACCATGTCTATATACCTGATCTACCTGTTGAATTAACTACTATTCACCACCATGTCTGTATACCTGATCTACCTGTTGAATTAACTACTATTCACCACCATGTCTATATACCTGATCTACCTGTTGAATTAACTACTATTCACCACCACCACCATGTCTATATACCTGATCTACCTGTTGAATTAACTACTATTCACCACCATGACTATATACCTGATCTACCTGTTGAATTAACTACTATTCACCACCACCATGTCTATATACCTGATCTACCTGTTGAATTAACTACTATTCACCACCATGTCTATATATCTGATCTACCTGTTGAATTAACTACTATTCACCACCATGCCTATATACCTGATCTACCTGTTGAATTAACTACTATTCACCACCATGTCTATATACCTGATCTACCTGTTGAATTAACTACTATTCACCACCATGTCTATATACCTGATCTACCTGTTGAATTAACTACTATTCACCACCACGTCTATATACCTGATCTACCTGTTGAATTAACTACTATTCAGCACCACCATGTCTATATACCTGATCTACCTGTTGAATTAACTACTATTCACCACCACCATGTCTATATACCTGATCTACCTGTTGAATTAACTACTATTCACCACCATGTCTGTATACCTGATCTACCTGTTGAATTAACTACTATTCACCACCATGTCTATATACCTGATCTACCTGTTGAATTAACTACTATTCACCACCATGTCTATATACCTGATCCACCTGTTGAATTAACTACTATTCACCACCATGACTATATACCTGATCTACCTGTTGAATTAACTACTATTCACCACCACCACCATGTCTATATACCTGATCTACCTGTTGAATTAACTACTATTCACCACCATGTCTATATACCTGATCTACCTGTTGAATTAACTACTATTCACCACCACCACCACCATGTCTATATACCTGATCTACCTGTTGAATTAACTACTATTCACCACCATGACTATATACCTGATCTACCTGTTGAATTAACTACTATTCACCACCACCACCATGTCTATATACCTGATCTACCTGTTGAATTAACTACTATTCACCACCATGTCTATATACCTGATCAACCTGTTGAATTAACTACTATTCACCACCACCACCATGTCTATATACCTGATCTACCTGTTGAATTAACTACTATTCAGCACCACCATGTCTATATACCTGATCTACCTGTTGAATTAACTACTATTCACCACCACCACCATGTCTATATACCTGATCTACCTGTTGAATTAACTACTATTCACCACCATGTCTATATACCTGATCTACCTGTTGAATTAACTACTATTCACCACCACCACCATGTCTATATACCTGATCCACCTGTTGAATTAACTACTATTCACCACCACCATGTCTATATACCTGATCTACCTGTTGAATTAACTACTATTCACCACCATGTCTATATACCTGATCTACCTGTTGAATTAACTACTATTCACCACCATGTCTATATACCTGATCTACCTGTTGAATTAACTACTATTCACCACCATGTCTATATACCTGATCTACCTGTTGAATTAACTACTATTCACCACCACGTCTATATACCTGATCTACCTGTTGAATTAACTACTATTCAGCACCACCATGTCTATATACCTGATCTACCTGTTGAATTAACTACTATTCACCACCACCATGTCTATATACCTGATCTACCTGTTGAATTAACTACTATTCACCACCATGTCTATATACCTGATCTACCTGTTGAATTAACTACTATTCACCACCATGTCTATATACCTGATCTACCTGTTGAATTAACTACTATTCACCACCATGTCTATATACCTGATCTACCTGTTGAATTAACTACTATTCACCACCACGTCTATATACCTGATCTACCTGTTGAATTAACTACTATTCACCACCACCATGTCTATATACCTGATCTACCTGTTGAATTAACTACTATTCACCACCATGTCTGTATACCTGATCTACCTGTTGAATTAACTACTATTCACCACCATGTCTATATACCTGATCTACCTGTTGAATTAACTACTATTCACCACCATGTCTATATACCTGATCTACCTGTTGAATTAACTACTATTCACCACCATGTCTATATACCTGATCTACCTGTTGAATTAACTACTATTCACCACCACGTCTATATACCTGATCTACCTGTTGAATTAACTACTATTCAGCACCACCATGTCTATATACCTGATCTACCTGTTGAATTAACTACTATTCACCACCACCATGTCTATATACCTGATCTACCTGTTGAATTAACTACTATTCACCACCATGTCTATATACCTGATCCACCTGTTGAATTAACTACTATTCACCACCATGACTATATACCTGATCTACCTGTTGAATTAACTACTATTCACCACCACCACCATGTCTATATACCTGATCTACCTGTTGAATTAACTACTATTCACCACCATGTCTATATACCTGATCTACCTGTTGAATTAACTACTATTCACCACCACCACCACCATGTCTATATACCTGATCTACCTGTTGAATTAACTACTATTCACCACCATGTCTATATACCTGATCAACCTGTTGAATTAACTACTATTCACCACCACCACCATGTCTATATACCTGATCTACCTGTTGAATTAACTACTATTCAGCACCACCATGTCTATATACCTGATCTACCTGTTGAATTAACTACTATTCACCACCACCACCATGTCTATATACCTGATCTACCTGTTGAATTAACTACTATTCACCACCATGTCTATATACCTGATCTACCTGTTGAATTAACTACTATTCACCACCACCACCATGTCTATATACCTGATCCACCTGTTGAATTAACTACTATTCACCACCACCATGTCTATATACCTGATCTACCTGTTGAATTAACTACTATTCACCACCATGTCTATATACCTGATCTACCTGTTGAATTAACTACTATTCACCACCATGTCTATATACCTGATTTACCTGTTGAATTAACTACTATTCACCACCACCACCATGTCTATATACCTGATCTACCTGTTGAATTAACTACTATTCACCACCATGTCTATATACCTGATCTACCTGTTGAATTAACTACTATTCACCACCACCACCATGTCTATATACCTGATCTACCTGTTGAATTAACTACTATTCACCACCATGTCTATATACCTGATCTACCTGTTGAATTAACTACTATTCACCACCATGTCTATATACCTGATCTACCTGTTGAATTAACTACTATTCACCACCATGTCTGTATACCTGATCTACCTGTTGAATTAACTACTATTCACCACCATGTCTATATACCTGATCTACCTGTTGAATTAACTACTATTCACCACCACCACCATGTCTATATACCTGATCTACCTGTTGAATTAACTACTATTCACCACCACCACCATGTCTATATACCTGATCTACCTGTTGAATTAACTACTATTCACCACCACCATGTCTATATACCTGATCTACCTGTTGAATTAACTACTATTCACCACCATGTCTATATACCTGATCTACCTGTTGAATTAACTACTATTCACCACCATGTCTATATACCTGATCTACCTGTTGAATTAACTACTATTCACCACCACCATGTCTATATACCTGACCTACCTGTTGAATTAACTACTATTCACCACCATGTCTATATACCTGATCTACCTGTTGAATTAACTACTATTCACCACCATGTCTATATACCTGATCTACCTGTTGAATTAACTACTATTCACCACCATGTCTATATACCTGATCTACCTGTTGAATTAACTACTATTCACCACCATGTCTATATACCTGATCTACCTGTTGAATTAACTACTATTCACCACCATGCCTATATACCTGATCTACCTGTTGAATTAACTACTATTCACCACCATGTCTATATACCTGATCTACCTGTTGAATTAACTACTATTCACCACCACCACCATGTCTATATACCTGATCTACCTGTTGAATTAACTACTATTCACCACCATGTCTATATACCTGATCTACCTGTTGAATTAACTACTATTCACCACCACCACCATGTCTATATACCTGATCTACCTGTTGAATTAACTACTATTCACCACCATGTCTATATACCTGACCTACCTGTTGAATTAACTACTATTCACCACCATGTCTATATACCTGACCTACCTGTTGAATTAACTACTATTCACCACCATGTCTATATACCTGATCTACCTGTTGAATTAACTACTATTCACCACCATGTCTATATACCTGATCTACCTGTTGAATTAACTACTATTCACCACCATGTCTATATACCTGATCTACCTGTTGAATTAACTACTATTCACCACCACCATGTCTATATACCTGATCTACCTGTTGAATTAACTACTATTCACCACCACCATGTCTATATACCTGATCTACCTGTTGAATTAACTACTATTCACCACCATGTCTATATACCTGATCTACCTGTTGAATTAACTACTATTCACCACCACCACCATGTCTATATACCTGATCTACCTGTTGAATTAACTACTATTCACCACCATGTCTATATACCTGACCTACCTGTTGAATTAACTACTATTCACCACCATGTCTATATACCTGATCTACCTGTTGAATTAACTACTATTCACCACCACCACCATGTGTGTTGAATTAACTACTATTCACCACCACCACGTCTATATACCTAATCTACCTGTTGAATTAACTACTATTCACCACCACCATGTCTATATACCTGATCTACCTGTTGAATTAACTACTATTCACCACCATGCCTATATACCTGATCTACCTGTTGAATTAACTACTATTCACCACCATGTCTATATACCTGATCCACCTGTTGAATTAACTACTATTCACCACCATGTCTATATACCTGATCCACCTGTTGAATTAACTACTATTCACCACCACCACCATGTCTATATACCTGATCTACCTGTTGAATTAACTACTATTCACCACCACCACCATGTCTATATACCTGATCTACCTGTTGAATTAACTACTATTCACCACCATGTCTATATACCTGATCTACCTGTTGAATTAACTACTATTCACCACCATGTCTATCATCTATACAAGATCTACAGAAACATAAAGGTTGTCCATGATCATTGTGTGTCTACAGTGTCTTACCCATAATTACTGAAACTCTCTGACACACAGGGAGCCGGGCTGTGTATTCGTCCAGTGATGCGTAAGGGAAGCGCTAGCGAGGATAAAGAGATTTCACGGTCTGAATAACGACCAACAGAATCATTGTCCTCAACTCTGACACATTTAGAGCTAGCTACTACATAATCCAGCATCGCTAGAGCTAGCTACAACATAACTACAACACACAACTAGAGCTAGCTACAGCATAACCCAGCACATCTAAATCTAGTTACAGCATAACCCAGCACATCTAAATCTAGCTACAACATAACTACAACACACAACTGGAGCTAGCTACTACATAACTATAACACACAACTAGAGTTAGCTACTACATAACTATAACACACAACTGGAGCTAGCTACAGCATAACTACAACACACAACTAGAGCTAGCTACTACATAACTATAACACACAACTAGAGCTAGCTACTACATAACTATAGCTAGCTACTACATAACTATAACACACAACTAGAGCTAGCTACAACAAAACCCAGCATAGCTAGAGCTAGCTACAGCATAACTATAACACACAACTAGAGTAGCTACAGCATAGCTACAACACACAACTAGAGCTAGCTACAACATCAGTGACCAAGATGGCGTAGCAGCAAGACGTGTTTGTTTTTGTCTCGTGTTTTTGTCTCCTGTAAATATTAACAAAAATATTCAGCTTTTTTCTGTATACATTTCAATCTCTTTTTCCATTTTCTAATTAAATACCTTCCTGCAACCCGCCTCCCACAACGTGGTACAGATCTGCTATTTTATAGACCATATAACTGGAATCTCCATCAGTAGCCAGCCTTCAGTGGCCAGCCTTCAGTGGCCAGCCTTCAGTGGCCAGCCTTCAGTGGCCAGCCTTCAGTGGCCAGCCTTCAGTGGCCAGCCTTCAGTAGCTAGCCTTCAGTAGCTAGCCTTCAGTGGCTAGCCAGCTAATCAGCTACTAGCTATTTAGTCATTGTTAGCCACTGTTAGCAGTCTTTACCTTAAGCTCAGACACCAGCCACTTTAGCCTGGATAGTCCAGATAATATCTGCCAGTCTACACAGAGTGAAATAAGCCCTGACCATATCGGACTGCTTTCTTTCTCTCCACTACATCACCGTATTCCTGCCGAAGGCTCTGGACCATTACACCGGATAGCAAACGAAGTACACCAACTACACTACCTCTCGTCAACTGGCCTGGACCCTTTGTCCACACGGAGCCCCTCCCATCCATCACAACTGGCCTGGACCCTTTGTCCACACGGAGCCCCTCCCATCCATCACAACTGGCCTGGACCCTTTGTCCACACGGAGCCCCTCCCATCCATCACAACTGGCCTGGACCCTTTGTCCACACGGAGCCCCTCCCATCCATCACAACTGGCCTGGACCCTTTGTCCACACGGAGCCCCTCCCATCCATCACAACTGGCCTGGACCCTTTGTCCACACGGAGCCCCTCCCATCCATCACAACTGGCCTGGACCCTTTGTCCACACGGAGCCCCTCCCATCCATCACAACTGGTCTGCTGACGTATCTCTACCGATGTCTCAACCGGCGTCGGTGATAATCCATCTGCTAGGCCCGGCCCGCTAGCTTCCTGAACGCCGTGCCTCCCGCTCGCCTAGCGTAGTGACGACTGCAGAGCGGCTCCATGCTTCGTCCGTTGCCGTTTGTTGGACCCTATGACCATTCGGCTCCACAGCTGATGCCTACTGGACAGTTCATTAACACGGTACATCATTCTGTTTATCTGTCGACCCCAGCCTCAAACTCAGGCCCCGTGTGTAGCCAACTGACCCCTCTCTGCCCATTCATCACTATTTACCTGTCAGCCCCAGCCTCGAATTCAGGCCCCGTGTGTAGCCAACTGACCCCTCTCTGCCCATTCATCACTATTTACCTGTCAGCCCCAGCCTCGAACTCAGGCCCCGTGTGTAGCCAACTGACCCCTCTCTGCCCATTCATCACTATTTACCTGTCAGCCCCAGCCTCGAACTCAGGCCCCGTGTGTAGCTAACTGACCCCTCTCTGCCCATTCATCACTATTTACCTGTCAGCCCCAGCCTCGAACTCAGGCCCCGTGTGTAGCCAACTGACCCCTCTCTGCCCATTCATCACTATTTACCTGTCAGCCCCAGCCTCGAACTCAGGCCCCGTGTGTAGCCAACTGACCCCTCTCTGCCCATTCATCACTATTTACCTGTCAGCCCCAGCCTCGAACTCAGGCCCCGTGTGTAGCCAACTGACCCCTCTCTGCCCATTCATCGCTATTTACCTGTCAGCCCCAGCCTCGAACTCAGGCCCCGTGTGTAGCCAACTGACCCCTCTCTGCCCATTCATCGCTATTTACCTGTCAGCCCCAGCCTCGAACTCAGGCCCCGTGTGTAGCTAACTGACCCTCTCTGCCCATTCATCGCTATTTACCCGTTGTTGTTGTTGTTGTCTAAGCTGTTTACACGCGGTTGTCTTAGCCCTCCCAATCAACACCTGTCTTTATGTCTCCCTCTAATGTCAATATGCCGTGTATACTGTTGTTTAGGTAGTTTGTATACTGTTGTTTAGGTAGTTTATATACTGTTGTTTAGGTAGTTTGTATACTGTTGTTTAGGTAGTTTGTATACTGTTGTTTAGGTAGTTTGTATACTGTTGTTTAGGTAGTTTATATACTGTTGTTTAGGTAGTTTGTATACTGTTGTTTAGGTAGTTTGTATACTGTTGTTTAGGTAGTTTGTATACTGTTGTTTAGGTAGTTTGTATACTGTTGTTTAGGTAGTTTGTGTACTGTTGTTTAGGTAGTTTATATACTGTTGTTTAGGTAGTTTATATACTGTTGTTTAGGTAGTTTGTATACTGTTGTTTAGGTAGTTTGTATACTGTTGTTTAGGTAGTTTGTGTACTGTTGTTTAGGGTAGCTGTCATTGTTTTGTTTTACTGCGGAGCCCCTAGTCCCGCTCTACATGCCTAAAGACTGGAAAGCGGCCGCGGTCATCCCCCTCTTCAAAGGGGGAGACACTCCAGACCCAAACTGTTACAGACCTGTATCCATCCTGCCCTGCCTATCTAAGGTCTTCGAAAGCCAAGTGAACAAACAGATCACCGACCATCTCGAATCCCACCGTACCTCTTCTCCGCTACGCAATCCGGTCACGGGTGCCCCTCAGCCACGCTCAAGGTCCTAAACGACATCATAACGGCCATCGATAAGAGACATTACTGTGCAGCCGTCTTCATCGACCTGGCCAAGGCTTTCGACTCTGTCAATCACCACATTCTTATCGGCAGACTCAACAGCCTCGACACAGGTAGTAGAGGTACACAGTCCATCATCTCTCTCACACACAGATCTGTCAACCCACCCAGCCTCTGGCTCAAGTCCGTCTCAGTCAGGCCAAGCAGCCCCTCTCTCTCACACACAGACCCAGCCAACCCACCCAGCCTCTGTCTCAGTCAGGCCAAGCAGCCCCTCTCTCTCACACACAGACCCAGCCAACCCACCCAGCCTCTGTCTCAGTCAGGCCAAGCAGCCCCTCTCTCTCACACACAGACCCAGCCTCTGGCTCATGTCTGTCTCAGTCAGGCCAAGCAGCCCCTCTCTGGAGAACCAACCCACACACCTCTTAACAGAGCCTGCAACAATAGCCTACTGAGCTCAGAGCAACAGGATGGGTGTGTGAAGTAGGGGCGATGAATGAGGAAAGAGGAGGGAATTCAACTTTGAGTCTATAAGAAGAAACTGGCTGAAGGAGAGCAGAGCGAGAGGTGAAGAGGGAGCGAGGTGGAGAGAGCGAGCAAGAGAGAGTGAGCAAGAGAGAGCGAGGTGGAGAGAGATGGCGAGCGAGGTGGAGAGAGATGGCGAGCGAGTTGGAGAGAGATGGCGAGCGAGTTGGAGAGAGATGGCGAGCGAGTTGGAGAGAGAGGGCGAGCGAGTTGGAGAGAGAGGGCGAGCGAGTTGGAGAGAGATGGCGAGCGAGTTGGAGAGAGATGGCGAGCGAGTTGGAGAGAGATGGCGAGCGAGTTGGAGAGAGAGGGCGAGCGAGTTGAGAGAGAGGGCGAGGTGGAGAGAGAGGGCGAGCGAGGTGGAGAGAGAGGGCGAGCGAGGTGGAGAGAGAGGGCGAGCGAGGTGGAGAGAGAGGGCGAGCGAGGTAGCGAGGTGGAGAGTGAGAGCGAGCGAGTGAGGTGGAGAGAGAGAGCGAGCGGGAGAGAGAGAGCAAGCGGGGGAGAGAGAGAGCGAGCGGGAGAGAGAGCGAGCGTGAGAGAGAGAGCGAGCGGGAGAGAGAGAGCGAGCGGGAGAGAGAGAGCGAGCGGGAGAGAGAGCGAGCGGGAGAGAGAGAGCGAGCGGGAGAGAGAGCGAGCGTGAGAGAGAGCGAGCGGGAGAGAGAGAGCGAGCGGGAGAGAGAGAGCGAGCGGGAGAGAGAGAGCGAGCGGGAGAGAGCGAGCAGCGGGGAGAGAGAGCGAGCGAGCGGGAGAAGAGCGAGCGGGAGAGAGCGAGCGGGAGAGAGAGCGAGCGGAGAGAGAGCGAGCGGGAGAGAGAGCGAGCGGGAGAGAGCGAGCGAGCGAGCGAGGTGGAGAGAGAGCGAGCGAGCGAGGTGGAGAGAGAGCGAGCGAGCGAGGTGGAGAGAGAGCGAGCGAGCGAGGTGGAGAGAGAGCGAGCGAGCGAGGTGAGAGAGAGAGAGAGAGAGAAGCGAGCGAGGTGGAGAGAGAGAGAGAGAGAGAGAGCGAGCGAGCGAGTGAGAGAGAGCGAGGTGGAGAAGAGCGGAGAGTGGAGAGCGAAGCGAGGTGGAGAGAGAGAGAGAGGTGGAGAGAAGGGTGGAGAGGGAGCGAGCGAGCGAGGTGGAGAGAGAGCGAGCGAGCGAGGTGGAGAGAGAGCGAGCGAGGTGGAGAGAGAGAGAGAGAGAGCGGCGTGAGAGAGAGCGGGAGAGAGCGAGCGGGGAGAGAGAGCGAGCGGGAGAAAGAGCGAGCGGGAGAGAGAGAGCGAGCGGGAGAGAGAGAGCGAGCGGGAGAGAGCGAGCGGGGAGAGAGAGCGAGCGGGAGAGAGCGAGCGAGCGAGCGAGGTGGGAGAGAGCGAGCGAGGTGGAGAGAGAGCGAGCGAGCGAGGTGGAGAGAGAGCGAGCGAGCGAGGTGGAGAGAGAGCGAGCGAGCGAGGTGGAGAGAGAGCGAGCGAGCGAGGTGGAGAGAGAGCGAGCGAGCGAGGTGGAGAGAGAGCGAGCGAGCGAGGTGGAGAGAGAGCGAGCGAGCGAGGTGGAGAGAGAGAGAGAGAGAGAGAGCGAGCGAGCGAGGTGGAGAGAGAGAGAGCGAGCGAGCGAGCGAGGTGAGAGAGAGAGAGCGAGCGAGCGAGGTGGAGAGAGAGAGAGCGAGGTGGAGAGAGAGAGAGAGAGAGCGAGCGAGCGAGGTGGAGAGAGAGAGAGAGAGGTGGAGAGAAGGGTGGAGAGGGAGCGAGCGAGGTGGAGAGAGAGCGAGCGAGCGAGGTGGAGAGAGAGAGAGAGAGAGCGAGCGTGAGAGAGCGGGAGAGAAAGCGAGCGGGGAGAGAGAGCGAGCGGGAGAGAGAAGCGAGCGGGGAGAGAGAGAGCGAGCGGGAGAGAGAGAGCGAGCGGGAGAAGAGAGAGCGGCGGGAGAGAGAGAGCGAGCGGGAGAAAGCGAGCGGGAGAGAGAGCGAGCGAGCGAGCGAGGTGGAGAGAGAGCGAGCGAGGTGGAGAGAGAGCGAGCGAGGTGGAGAGAGAGCGAGCGAGCGAGGTGGAGAGAGAGCGAGCGAGCGAGCGAGGTGGAGAGCGAGCGGCGAGGTGGAGAGAAGCGAGCGAGCGAGGTGGAGAGAGAGCGAGCGAGCGAGGTGGGAGAGAGCGAGCGAGCGAGGTGGAGAGAGAGCGAGCGAGCGAGGTGGAGAGAGAGCGAGCGAGCGAGGTGGAGAGAGAGAGAGCGAGCGAGGTGGAGAGAGAGCGAGCGAGCGAGGTGGAGAGAGAGAGCGAGCGAGCGAGGTGGAGAGAGAGAGAGAGCGAGCGAGGTGGAGAGAGAGCGAGCGAGCGAGGTGGAGGAGAGAGAGAGAGCGAGCGAGGTGGAGAGAGAGAGAGAGAGAGCGGCGAAGTGGGAGAGAGAGTGCGAGGTGGAGAGAGAGAGAGAGAGAGCGAGCGAGCGAGGTGGAGAGAGAGAGAGAGAGGTGGAGAGAAGGGTGGAGAGAGAGAGGTGGAGAGAAGGGTGGAGAGGGAGCGAGCGAGCGAGGTGGAGAGAGAGCGAGCGAGCGAGGTGGAGAGAGAGAGAGTGAGCGAGGTGGAGAGAGAGAGAGTGAGCGAGGTGGAGAGAAGGGTGGAGAGAGGTGGAGAGAAGGGTGGAGAGGGAGAGAGGTGGAGAGAAGGGTGGAGAGGGAGAGAGGTGGAGAGAAGGGTGGAGTGGGAGAGAGGTGGAGAGAAGGGTGGAGAGGGAGAGAGATGGAGAGAAGGGTGGAGAGGGAGAGAGGTGGAGAGAAGGGTGGAGAGGGAGAGAGGTGGAGAAAAGGGTGGAGAGGGGGAGAGAGGTGGAGAGAAGGGTAGAGAGGGAGAGAGGTGGAGAGAAGGGTGGAGAGGGAGAGAGGTGTAGAGAATGGTGGAGAGGGAGAGAGGTGGAGAGAAGGGTGGAGAGGGAGAGAGGGAGAGAATGGTGGAGAGGGAGAGAGGTGGAGAGAAGGGTAGAGAGGGAGAGAGGTGGAGAGAAGGGTGGAGAGGGAGAGAGGTGTAGAGAATGGTGGAGAGGGAGAGAGGTGGAGAGAAGGGTGGAGAGGGAGAGAGGTGGAGAGAATGGTGGAGAGGGAGAGAGGAGAATGAGAGAAAAGGGAGAGGTGGAGAGAATGGTGGAGAGGGAGAGAGGTGGAGAGAAGGGTGGAGAGGGAGAGAAAAGGGTGGAGAGAAGGGTGGAGAGGGAGAGAGGTGGAGAGAATAGTGGAGAGGGAGAGAGGTGGAGAGAATAGTGGAGAGGGAGAGAGGTGGAGAGAAGGGTGGAGAGGGAGAGAGGGAGAGAGGTGTAGAGAATGGTGGAGAGGGGGAGAGGTGGAGAGAATAGTGGAGAGGGAGAGAAAAGGGAGAGAGGTGGAGAGAAGGGTGGAGAGGGAGAGAGGTGGAGAGAATAGTGGAGAGGGAGAGAAAAGGGAGAGAGAGGTGGAGAGAATGGTGGAGAGGGAGAGGTAGAGAGAAGGGTGGAGAGGGAGAGAGGTGGAGAGAAGGGTGGAGAGGGGAGAGGTGGAGAGAAGGGTGGAGAGGGAGAGAGGTGGAGAGAAGGGTGGAGAGGGAGAGAGGTGGAGAGAATGGTGGAGAGGGAGAGAGGTGGAGAGAAGGGTGGAGAGGGAGAGAGGTGTAGAGAAGGGTGGAGAGGGAGAGAGGTGGAGAGAAGGGTGGAGAGGGAGAGAGGTGGAGAGAAGGGTGGAGAGGGAGAGAGGTGGAGAGAAGGGTGGAGAGGGAGAGAGGTGGAGAGAAGGGTGGAGAGGGAGAGAGGTGGAGAGAAGGGTGGAGAGGGAGAGAGGTGGAGAGAAGGGTGGAGAGGGAGAGAGGTGGAGAGAAGGGTGGAGAGGGAGAGAAAAGGGAGAGAGGTGGAGAGAAGGGTGGAGAGGGAGAGGCTGGTTTAAAGCTCCTCTTTTTGAGTCCACGATGCCCCATTAGAATGCTAATGAGAGGAGAGAGAGGAAAAGAGAGAGAAGAAGAGAGGGAGAGAAGTAGAAACAGAGAGACGGAGAAAGAGACAGAGGGAGGAATATTAGAGGATGAATAGGCGTATCTGTCTCTACAGCTGGGTTTCATCAGACACACAGAGAGAACTCCACAACACAACGTTCTACAAGAGAACACAGAACACATTCTAGCACTCCAAAAAGAGAACACAGAACACATTCAAGCACTCCAAAAGAAAACACAGAACACATTCTAGAACTCCAAAAGAGAACACATTCTAGCACAGAACCCAGACCTACAGAACAGGAAGACAGATGCTAGATAAGGAATCTGTATTAGAGTATGGAGACACTGCCCCAGGAGGAATCTGGATTAGAGTATGGAGACACAGCCCCAGGAGGAATCTGTATTAGAGTATGGAGACACAGCCCCAGGAGGAATCTGGATTAGAGTATGGAGACACAGCCCCAGGAGGAATCTGGATTAGAGTATGGAGACACAGCCCCAGGAGGAATCTGTATTAGAGTATGGAGACACAGCCCCAGGAGGAATCTGTATTAGAGTATGGAGACACAGCCCCAGGAGGAATCTGGATTAGAGTATGGAGACACAGCCCCAGGAGGAATCTGGATTAGAGTATGGAGACACAGCCCCAGGAGGAATCTGGATTAGAGTATGGAGACACTGCCCCAGGAGGAATCTGGATTAGAGTATGGAGACACTGCCCCAGGAGGAATCTGGATTAGAGTATGGAGACACAGCCCCAGGAGGAATCTGGATTAGAGTATGGAGACACAGCCCCAGGAGGAATCTGGATTAGAGTATGGAGACACAGCCCCAGGAGGAATCTGGATTAGAGTATGGAGACACAGCCCCAGGAGGAATCTGGATTAGAGTATGGAGACACTGCCCCAGGAGGAATCTGGATTAGAGTATGGAGACACTGCCCCAGGAGGAATCTGGATTAGAGTATGGAGACACAGCCCCAGGAGGAATCTGGATTAGAGTATGGAGACACAGCCCCAGGAGGAATCTGGATTAGAGTATGGAGACACAGCCCCAGGAGGAATCTGGATTAGAGTATGGAGACACAGCCCCAGGAGGAATCTGGATTAGAGTATGGAGACACAGCCCCAGGAGGAATCTGGATTAGAGTATGGAGACACAGCCCCAGGAGGAATCTGGATTAGAGTATGGAGACACAGCCCCAGGAGGAATCTGGATTAGAGTATGGAGACACAGCCCCAGGAGGAATCTGGATTAGAGTATGGAGACACAGCCCCAGGAGGAATCTGGATTAGAGTACAGATAGATCCTGGTCCAGCCCAGTCCTGGTTCTAACAGATAGATCCTGGTCCAGTCCTTGCTGCTACTGTAATGGAGAGGAGAGGGGACTTTCAGACAAGACCCAGAAACAAAGCTCCCTCTTACTCACAAAGGGGTAAGGGGTAACACAGGGCAGGAAAACATGCATTCCATAAGGAGAGACCGACTATATCCCCCAGACAACATACACACACAATCCTGTCTTCAAAAAGAGATGGAGGGGGAGACACACGGAGAGGGGGGGAGAGGAGACACACAGAGAGGGGGAGAGGAGACACACAGAGAGGGGGGAGGAGACACACGGAGAGGAGGTGGAGAGGAGACACACAGAGAGGGGGAGATGAGACACACAGAGAGGGAGGGGAGAGGAGACACAGAGAGGGGGGGAGAGGAGACACACGGAGAGAGGGGGGAGAGGAGACACACGGAGAGAGGGGGGAGAGGAGACACACGGAGAGAGGGGGAGAGGAGACACACGGAGAGAGGGGGAGAGGAGACACACGGAGAGAGGGGGAGAGGAGACACACGGAGAGAGGGGGAGAGGAGACACACGGAGAGAGGGGGAGAGGAGACACAGAGAGGGGGGGAGAGGAGACACACGGAGAGAGGGGGAGAGGAGACACACGGAGAGAGGGGGAGAGGAGACACACGGAGAGAGGGGGAGAGGAGACACACAGAGAGAGGGGGGAGAGGAGACACACAGAGAGGGGGAGAGGAGACACAGAGAGAGGGGGAGAGGAGACACACGGAGAGAGGGGGAGAGGAGACACACGGAGAGAGGGGGAGAGGAGACACACGGAGAGAGGGGGAGAGGAGACACACGGAGAGAGGGGGAGAGGAGACACACGGAGAGAGGGGGAGAGGAGACACACGGAGAGAGGGGGAGAGGAGACACACGGAGAGAGGGGGAGAGGAGACACAGAGAGGGGGGGAGAGGAGACACACGGAGAGAGGGGGGAGGAGACACACGGAGAGAGGGGGAGAGGAGACACACGGAGAGAGGGGGAGAGGAGACACACAGAGAGGGGGAGAGGAGACACAGAGAGGGGGGGAGAGGAGACACACGGAGAGGAGACACACAGAGTGGGGGAGAGGAGACACACAGAGTGGGGGGAGAGGAGACACACAGAGTGGGGGGAGAGGAGACACACAGAGTGGGGGAGAGGAGACACACGGAGAGAGGGGGAGAGGAGACACACGGAGAGAGGAGACACACGGAGAGAGGGGGAGAGGAGACACACGGAGAGAGGGGGGAGAGGAGACACACGGAGAGAGGGGGGAGAGGAGACACACAGAGAGAGGGGGGAGAGGAGACACACGGCCCTGATCCCATTTCACCACTACTATTATCATTGATGCCTTACTCAGCCCTGATCCCATTTCACTACTACATTACTCAGCCCTGACCCCATTTCACCACTACTATTATCATTGATGCCTTACTCAGCCCTGATCCCATTTCACTACTACATTACTCAGCCCTGATCCCATTTCACTACTACATTACTCAGCCCTGATCCCATTTCACTACTACATTACTCAGCCCTGATCCCATTTCACCACTACTATTATCATTGATGCCTTACTCAGCCCTGATCCCATTTCACCACTACTATTATCATTGATGCCTTACTCAGCCCTGATCCCATTTCACTACTACATTACTCAGCCCTGATCCCATTTCACCACTACTATTATCATTGATGCCTTACTCAGCCCTGATCCCATTTCACCACTACTATTATCATTGATGCCTTACTCAGCCCTGATCCCATTTCACCACTACTATTATCATTGATGCCTTACTCAGCCCTGATCCCATTTCACTACTACACTACTCAGCCCTGATCCCATTTCACTACTACATTACTCAGCCCTGATCCCATTTCACTACTACCTTACTCAGCCCTGATCCCATTTCACCACTACTATTATCATTGATGCCTTACTCAGCCCTGATCCCATTTCACTACTACTATTATCATTGATGCCTTACTCAGCCCTGATCCCATTTCACTACTACCTTACTCAGCCCTGATCCCATTTCACCACTACTATTATCATTGATGCCTTACTCAGCCCTGATCCCATTTCACCACTACTATTATCATTGATGCCTTACTCAGCCCTGATCCCATTTCACCACTACTATTATCATTGATGCCTTACTCAGCCCTGATCCCATTTCACCACTACTATTATCATTGATGCCTTACTCAGCCCTGATCCCATTTCACCACTACTATTATCATTGATGCCTTACTCAGCCCTGACCCCATTTCACTACTACCTTACTCAGCCCTGATCCCATTTCACTACTACACTACTCAGCCCTGATCCCATTTCACCACTACTATTATCATTGATGCCTTACTCAGCCCTGATCCCATTTCACCACTACTATTATCATTGATGCCTTACTCAGCCCTGATCCCATTTCACCACTACTATTATCATTGATGCCTTACTCAGCCCTGATCCCATTTCACCACTACTATTATCATTGATGCCTTACTCAGCCCTGATCCCATTTCACTACTACACTACTCAGCCCTGATCCCATTTCACTACTACATTACTCAGCCCTGATCCCATTTCACTACTACCTTACTCAGCCCTGATCCCATTTCACCACTACTATTATCATTGATGCCTTACTCAGCCCTGATCCCATTTCACTACTACTATTATCATTGATGCCTTACTCAGCCCTGATCCCATTTCACTACTACCTTACTCAGCCCTGATCCCATTTCACCACTACTATTATCATTGATGCCTTACTCAGCCCTGACCCCATTTCACTACTACTATTATCATTGATGCCTTACTCAGCCCTGACCCCATTTCACCACTACTATTATCATTGATGCCTTACTCAGCCCTGATCCCATTTCACTACTACATTACTCAGCCCTGATCCCATTTCACCACTACTATTATCATTGATGCCTTACTCAGCCCTGATCCCATTTCACTACTACATTACTCAGCCCTGATCCCATTTCACCACTACTATTATCATTGATGCCTTACTCAGCCCTGATCCCATTTCACTACTACATTACTCAGCCCTGATCCCATTTCACCACTACTATTATCATTGATGCCTTACTCAGCCCTGATCCCATTTCACCACTACTATTATCATTGATGCCTTACTCAGCCCTGATCCCATTTCACTACTACATTACTCAGCCCTGATCCCATTTCACTACTACCTTACTCAGCCCTGACCCCATTTCACTACTACTATTATCATTGATGCCTAACTCAGCCCTGATCCCATTTCACTACTACTATTATCATTGATGCCTTACTCAGCCCTGATCCCATTTCACCACTACTATTATCATTGATGCCTTACTCAGCCCTGATCCCATTTCACCACTACTATTATCATTGATGCCTTACTCAGCCCTGATCCCATTTCACCACTACTATTATCATTGATGCCTTACTCAACCCTGATCCCATTTCACTACTACTATTATCATTGATGCCTTACTCAGCCCTGATCCCATTTCACCACTACTATTATCATTGATGCATTACTCAGCCCTGATCCCATTTCACTACTACATTACTCAGCCCTGATCCCATTTCACTACTACTATTATCATTGATGCCTTACTCAGCCCTGATCCCATTTCACTACTACATTACTCAGCCCTGATCCCATTTCACTACTACATTACTCAGCCCTGATCCCATTTCACTACTACATTACTCAGCCCTGATCCCATTTCACTACTACTACTATTATCATTGATGCCTTACTCAGCCCTGATCCCATTTCACTACTACACTACTCAGCCCTGATCCCAATTCACTACTACTATTATCATTGATGCCTTACTCAGCCCTGATCCCATTTCACCACTACTATTATCATTGATGCCTTACTCAGCCCTGATCCCATTTCACCACTACTATTATCATTGATGCCTTACTCAGCCCTGATCCCATTTCACTACTACACTACTCAGCCCTGATCCCATTTCACCACTACTATTATCATTGATGCCTTACTCAGCCCTGATCCCATTTCACCACTACTACTATCATTGATGCCTTACTCAGCCCTGATCCCAGGGCCAACTGCACCAGCATATGGTCCCACAAGGGGTCTGAGGATCTCATCTCGGTACCTAATGGCAGTCAGGCTACCTCTGGCGAGCACATGGAGGGCTGTGCGGCCCCCCCACACCATGACTGACCCACCGCCAAACCGGTCATGCTGGAGGATGTTGCAGGCAGCAGAACGTTCTCCACGGCGTCTCCAGACTCTGTCACGTCTGTCACACATGCTCAGTGTGAATCTGCTTTCATCTGTGAAGAGCACAGGGCACCAGTGGCAAATTTGCCAATCTTGGTGTTCTCTGGCAAATGCCAAACGTCCTGCACGGTGTTGGGCTGTAAGCACAACTCCCACCTGTGGACGTCCCACTCATGGAGTCTGTTTCTGACCGTTTGAGCAGACACATGCACATTTGTGGCCTGCTGGAGGTCATTTTGCAGGGCTCTGGCAGTGCTCCTCCTGCTCCTCCTTGAACAAAGGCGGAGGTAGTGGTCCTGCTGCTGGGTTGTTGCCCTCCTACGGCCTCCTCCACGTCTCCTGATGTACTGGCCCGTCTCCTGGTAGCGCCTCCATGCTCTGGACACTACGCTGACAGACACAGCAAACCTTCTTGCCACAGCTCGCATTTATGTGCCATCCTGGATGAGCTGCACTACCTGAGCCACTTGTGTTTTTTTGAGCAGTGTATATTACAGCCTTATTCTAAAATGGATTAAATCGTTTATTTTTTCATCAATCTACACACAATGCCCCGTAATGACATCACAATGCCCCGTAATGACATCACAATGCCCCGTAACGACATCACAATGCCCCGTAACGACATCACAATGCCCCGTAACGACATCACAATGCCCCGTAATGACATCACAATGCCCCGTAATGACATCACAATGCCCCGTAATGACATCACAATGCCCCGTAATGACCTCTGTCATTGCCAACAAAGGGTATATAACAAAGTATTGAGATAAACTGTTGTTATTGACCAAATACTTATTTTCCACCATAATGTGCAAATAGATTCATTAAAAATCCTACAACGTGATTTTCTTTATTTTTTTTCTCTCATTTTGTCTGTCATAGTTGAAGTGTACCTATGATGAAAATTACAGGCCTCTTATCTTTTTAAGTGGGAGAACTTGCACAATTGGTGTCTGACTAAATTTTTTGCCCCCCTGTATGCTGTATATTATTATTACTGTATATGATTCTCCATTCAGTAGAGGAGCAACAGTCTCTCTCTCCTCCCCCCACCCCTCCTCTCAGCTGTGCCTGGTACTACCAACCAGTCTATCACAGCAAGCTGAAAGACAAGACACACACGAGATCTACAACTGAATTTATGGAACATGATGACATGAGAGCACCAGACTGAAGGACTGACCAACTAGGATGTGTTCTCTACAATATCTCTAGATGTGCTGATGGAAAGAATTTCCTTCTCCTCACATAACATTACCTACCTCACACTCCTCAGACAGAGACAGACAGAGAGACAGAGAGACAGAGAGAGAGACAGAGAGAGAGAGAGACAGAGAGAGAGACAGAGAGAGAGACAGAGAGAGAGACAGAGAGAGAGACAGAGAGAGAGACAGAGAGAGACAGAGAGAGAGACAGAGAGAGAGAGACAGAGAGAGACAGAGAGAGAGACAGAGAGAGAGAGAGAGAGAGAGACAGACAGAGACAGACAGACAGAGAGAGACAGAGAGAGAGACAGAGAGACAGACAGAGAGAGAGAGACAGAGAGAGAGACAGAGAGAGAGACAGAGAGAGACAGAGAGAGAGACAGAGAGAGAGACAGAGAGAGAGAGACAGAGAGAGAGACAGAGAGAGACAGACAGAGAGAGAGACAGAGAGAGAGACAGACAGAGAGAGAGAGACAGAGAGAGAGACAGAGAGAGAGAGAGAGAGAGACAGAGAGAGAGACAGAGAGAGAGACAGAGAGAGAGACAGAGACAGAGAGACAGAGACAGAGAGAGAGAGAGAGAATGAGACAGACAGACAGAGAGAGAGACAGACAGACAGAGAGAGAGACAGACAGAGAGAGAGACAGACAGAGAGAGAGACAGACAGAGAGACAGACAGAGAGAGAGACAGACAGACAGACAGACAGAGAGAGAGAGAGAGAATGAGAGAGAGAGAGACTGAGAGACAGACAGACAGAGAGAGACAGAGAGAAAGGAGCATGTGTACAGGGCTGTTAAAGGATACATCTTGATGGCTCCAGACTTGGTCCCGATGGCCATGAGCTGCAGCTGGGGGTCAAAGGCCAAAGCACATGGCTGGTGGGGGAACCCATGTTCCACGGTCTGATGGAGGGAGAAACAGAGAGGGGTTACTCAGAGGAAGACAGGAACGGAGGACAGAGGGGGGTTACTCAGAGGAAGACAGGAACGGAGGACAGAGGGGGGTTACTCAGAGGAAGACAGGAACGGAGGACAGAGGGGGTTACTCAGAGGAAGACAGGAACGGAGGACAGAGGGGGTTACTCAGAGGAGGACAGGAACGGAGGACAGAGGGGGTTACTCAGAGGAGGACAGGAACGGAGGACAGAGGGGGTTACTCAGAGGAAGACAGGAACGGAGGACAGAGGGGGTTACTCAGAGGAGGACAGGAACGGAGGACAGAGGGGGTTACTCAGAGGAGGACAGGAACGGAGGACAGAGGGGGTTACTCAGAGGGAAGACAGGAACGGAGGACAGAGGGGGGTTACTCAGAGGAAGACAGGAACGGAGGACAGAGGGGGGTTACTCAGAGGAAGACAGGAACGGAGGACAGAGGGGGTTACTCAGAGGAAGACAGGAACGGAGGACAGAGGGGGTTACTCAGAGGAAGACAGGAACGGAGGACAGAGGGGGGTTACTCAGAGGAAGACAGGAACGGAGGACAGAGGGGGGTTACTCAGAGGAAGACAGGAACGGAGGACAGAGGGGGTTACTCAGAGGAAGACAGGAACGGAGGACAGAGGGGGTTACTCAGAGGAAGACAGGAACGGAGGACAGAGGGGGGTTACTCAGAGGAAGACAGGAACGGAGGACAGGGGGTTACTCAGAGGAAGACAGGAACGGAGGACAGAGGGGGGTTACTCAGAGGAAGACAGGAACGGAGGACAGAGGGGGGTTACTCAGAGGAAGACAGGAACGGAGGACAGAGGGGGGTTACTCAGAGGAAGACAGGAACGGAGGACAGAGGGGGTTACTCAGAGGAAGACAGGAACGGAGGACAGAGGGGGTTACTCAGAGGAAGACAGGAACGGAGGACAGAGGGGGTTACTCAGAGGAAGACAGGAACGGAGGACAGAGGGGGTTACTCAGAGGAAGACAGGAACGGAGGACAGAGGGGGTTACTCAGAGGAAGACAGGAGACGGAGGACAGAGGGGGGTTACTCAGAGGAAGACAGGAACGGAGGACAGAGGGGGGTTACTCAGAGGAAGACAGGAACGGAGGACAGAGGGGGGTTACTCAGAGGAAGACAGGAACGGAGGACAGAGGGGGGTTACTCAGAGGAAGACAGGAACGGAGGACAGAGGGGGTTACTCAGAGGAAGACAGGAACGGAGGACAGAGGGGGTTACTCAGAGGAAGACAGGAACGGAGGACAGAGGGGGGTTACTCAGAGGAAGACAGGAACGGAGGACAGAGGGGGTTACTCAGAGGAAGACAGGAACGGAGGACAGAGGGGGTTACTCAGAGGAAGACAGGAACGGAGGACAGAGGGGGTTACTCAGAGGAAGACAGGAACGGAGGACAGAGGGGGTTACTCAGAGGAAGACAGGAACGGAGGACAGAGGGGGGTTACTCAGAGGAAGACAGGAACAGGAGGACAGAGGGGGGTTACTCAGAGGAAGACAGGAACGGAGGACAGAGGGGGTTACTCAGAGGAAGACAGGAACGGAGGACAGAGGGGGTTACTCAGAGGAAGACAGGAACGGAGGACAGAGGGGGGTTACTCAGAGGAAGACAGGAACGGAGGACAGAGGGGGTTACTCAGAGGAAGACAGGAACGGAGGACAGAGGGGGGATACTCAGAGGACGACAGGAACGGAGGACAGAGGGGGTTACTCAGAGGAAGACA
The DNA here is from genome assembly GCF_036934945.1 of Oncorhynchus masou masou. Taxonomy (NCBI): domain Eukaryota; kingdom Metazoa; phylum Chordata; class Actinopteri; order Salmoniformes; family Salmonidae; genus Oncorhynchus; species Oncorhynchus masou. The sequence continues at coordinate 2,255,545 of NW_027016550.1, read as the reverse complement.
GGAACGGAGGACAGAGAGGGGTTACTCAGAGGAAGACAGGAACGGAGGACAGAGAGGGGTTACTCAGAGGAAGACAGGAACGGAGAGGAGGACAGAGGGGGTTACTCAGAGGAAGACAGGAACGGAGGACAGAGGGGGTTACTCAGAGGAAGACAGGAAAGGAGGACAGAGGGGGGTTACTCAGAGGAAGACAGGAACGGAGGACAGAGGGGGGATGTGGAGGGTACAGTGACTAGTTGTCATGGTGGGTTAGGGGTGTAGAGGGTACAGTGACTAGTTGTCATGGTGGGTGGGGGTGTAGAGGGTACAGTGACTAGTTGTCATGGTGGGTGGGGGTGTAGAGGGTACAGTGACTAGTTGTCATGGTGGGTGGGGGTGTAGAGGGTACAGTGACTAGTTGTCATGGTGGGTGGGGGTGTAGAGGGTACAGTGACTCGTTGTCATGGTGGGTGGGGGTGTAGAGGGTACAGTGACTAGTTGTCATGGTGGGTGGGGGTGTAGAGGGTACAGTGACTAGTTGTCATGGTGGGTGGGGGTGTAGAGGGTACAGTGACTAGTTGTCATGGTGGGTGGGGGTGTAGAGGGTACAGTGACTAGTTGTCATGGTGGGTGGGGGTGTAGAGGGTACAGTGACTAGTTGTCATGGTGGGTGGGGGTGTAGAGGGTACAGTGACTAGTTGTCATGGTGGGTGGGGGTGTAGAGGGTACAGTGACTAGTTGTCATGGTGGGTGGGGGTGTAGAGGGTACAGTGACTAGTTGTCATGGTGGGTGGGGGTGTAGAGGGTACAGTGACTAGTTGTCATGGTGGGTTAGGGGTGTAGAGGGTACAGTGACTAGTTGTCATGGTGGGTTAGGGGTGTAGAGGGTACAGTGACTAGTTGTCATGGTGGGTGGGGGTGTAGAGGGTACAGTGACTAGTTGTCATGGTGGGTGGGGGTGTAGAGGGTACAGTGACTAGTTGTCATGGTGGGTGGGGGTGTAGAGGGTACAGTGACTAGTTGTCATGGTGGGTGGGGGTGTAGAGGGTACAGTGACTAGTTGTCATGCCTCCATGTAACTTAGTGAAGTTGGTGTGGACTGGTTTATATTGTTAGTAGGTGTTCAAACATTCAGCTGAGCTCCTTAAAACTGCTTCAACAGCATTGACTACAGGACAGAGAGAAACACACTGACTACAGGACAGAGAGAAACACACTGACTACAGGACAGAGAGAAACACACTGACTACAGGACAGAGAGAAACACACTGACAGCATTGACTACAGGACAGAGAGAGAAACACACTGACTACAGGACAGAGAGAAACACACTGACAGCATTGACTACAGGACAGAGAGAAACACACTGACAGCATTGACTACAGGACAGAGAGAGAAACACACTGACAGCATTGACTACAGGACACTGACTACAGAGAGAAACACACTGACAGCATTGACTACAGGACAGAGAGAGAAACACACTGACAGCATTGACTACAGGACAGAGAGAGAAACACACTGACTACAGGACAGAGAGAAACACACTGACAGCATTGACTACAGGACAGAGAGAGAAACACACTGACAGCATTGACTACAGGACAGAGAGAAACACACTGACTACAGGACAGAGAGAAACACACTGACAGCATTGACTACAGGACAGACAGAGAGAAACACACTGACAGCATTGACTACAGGACAGAGAGAAACACACTGACAGCATTGACTACAGGACAGAGAGAGAAACACACTGACAGCATTGACTACAGGACAGAGAGAGAAACACACTGACAGCATTGACTACAGGACAGAGAGAGAAACACACTGACAGCATTGACTACAGGACAGAGAGAAACACACTGACAGCATTGACTACAGGACAGAAAACACACTGACAGAGAGAGAAACACACTGACTACAGGACAGAGAGAAACACACTGACAGCTGTGACTACAGGACAGAGAGAGAAACACACTGACAGCATTGACTACAGGACATAGAGAGAAACACACTGACAACAGGACAGAGAGAGAAACACACTGACAGCATTGACTACAGGACAGAGAGAAACACACTGACAGCATTGACTACAGGACAGAGAGAAACACACTGACAGCATTGACTACAGGACAGAGAGAGAAACACACTGACAGCATTGACTACAGGACAGAGAGAGAAACACACTGACAGCATTGACTACAGGACAGGACAGAGGAGAGACAACACACATTGACTACAGGACAGAGAGAAACACACTGACAGCATTGACTACAGGACAGAGAGAAACACACTGACAGCATTGACTACAGGACAGAGAGAAACACACTGACAGCATTGACTACAGGACAGAGAGAAACACACTGACAGCATTGACTACAGGACAGAAACACAGAGAGAAACACACTGACAGCATTGACTACAGGACAGAGAGAACACACTGACAGCATTGACTACAGGACAGAGAGAAACACACTGACAGCATTGACTACAGGACAGAGAGAGAAACACACTGACAGCATTGACTACAGGACAGAGAGAGAAACACACTGACAGCATTGACTACAGGACAGAGAGAAACACACTGAGAGAAACACACTGACACATTGACTACAGGACAGAGAGAAACACACTGACAGCATTGACTACAGGACAGCATTGACTACAGGAGAGAGAAACACACTGACAGCATTGACTACAGGACAGAAACACACTGACAGAGAGAAACACACTGACAGCATTGACTACAGGACAGAGAAACACACTGACAGCATTGACTACAGGACAGAGAAACACACTGACACTGACAGCATTGACTACAGGACAGAGAGAAACACACTGACAGCATTGACTACAGGACAGAGAGAAACACACTGACAGCATTGACTACAGGACAGAGAGAGAAACACACTGACAGCATTGACTACAGGACAGAGAGAGAAACACACTGACAGCATTGACTACAGGACAGAGAGAGAAACACTGACACTGACAGCATTGACTACAGGACAGAGAGAAACACACTGACAGCATTGACTACAGGACAGAGAGAAACACACTGACAGCATTGACTACAGGACACAGGACAGAGAGAAACACACTGACTACAGGACAGAGAGAAACACACTGACAGCATTGACTACAGGACAGAGAGAAACACACTGACAGCACTGACTACAGGACAGAGAGAGAAACACACTGACAGCATTGACTACAGGACAGAGAGAGAAACACACTGACAGCATTGACTACAGGACAGAGAGAGAAACACACTGACAGCATTGACTACAGGACAGAGAGAAACACACTGACAGCATTGACTACAGGACAGAGAGAGAAACACACTGACAGCATTGACTACAGGACAGAGAGAGAACTGACAGCATTGACTACACAGAGAGACACTGCATTGACTACAGGACAGAGAGAGAAACACACTGACAGCATTGACTACAGGACAGAGAGAAACACACTGACAGCATTGACTACAGGACAGAGAGAAACACACTGACAGCATTGACTACAGGACAGAGAGACTGACACATTGACTACAGGACAGCATTGACTACAGGACAGAGAGAAACACACTGACAGCATTGACTACAGGACAGAGAGAAACACACTGACAGCATTGACTACAGGACAGAGAGAGAAACACACTGACAGCATTGACTACAGGACAGAGAGAAACACACTGACACTGACTGACAGCATTGACTACAGGACAGAGAGAGAAACACACTGACAGCATTGACTACAGGACAGAGAGAAACACACTGACAGCATTGACTACAGGACAGACAGAGAGAAACACACTGACAGCATTGACTACAGGACAGAGAGAGAAACACACTGACAGCATTGACTACAGGACAGAGAGAGAAACACACTGACAGCATTGACTACAGGACAGAGAGAAACACACTGACAGAGAAACACACTGACTACAGGACAGACAGAGAGAAACACACTGACAGCATTGACTACAGGACAGAGAGAAACACACTGACAGCATTGACTACAGGACAGAGAGAAACACACTGACAGCATTGACTACAGGACAGACAGAGAGAAACACACTGACAGCATTGACTACACACTGACAGCATTGACTACAGGACAGAGAGAAACACACTGACAGCATTGACTACAGGACAGAGAGAGAAAACACACTGACTACAGGACAGAGAGAGAGAAACACACTGACAGCATTGACTGACATTGACTACAGGACAGAGAGAAACACACTGACAGCATTGACTACAGGACAGAGAAACACACTGACAGCATTGACTACAGGACAGAGAGAAACACACTGACAGCATTGACTACAGGACAGAGAGAAACACACTGACAGCATTGACTACAGGACAGAGAGAAACACACTGACAGCATTGACTACAGGACAGAGAGAGAAACACACTGACAGCATTGACTACAGGACAGAGAGAAACACACTGACAGCATTGACTACAGGACAGAGAGAGAAACACACTGACAGCATTGACTACAGGACAGAGAGAGAAACACACTGACAGCATTGACTACAGGACAGAGAGAGAAACACACTGACAGCATTGACTACAGGACAGAGAGAGCATTGACTGACAGAGAGAAACACACTGACAGCATTGACTACAGGACAGAGAGAAACACACTGACAGCATTGACTACAGGACAGAGAGAGAAACACACTGACATCATTGACTACAGGACAGAGAGAAACACACTGACAGCATTGACTACAGGACAGGAGAGAGAAACACACTGACAGCATTGACTACAGGACAGAGAGAGAAACACACTGACAGCATTGACTACAGGACAGAGAGAAACACACTGACAGCATTGACTACAGGACAGAGAGAAACACACTGACAGCATTGACTACAGGACAGAGAGAGAAACACACTGACAGCATTGACTACAGGACAGAGAGAAACACACTGACAGCATTGACTACAGGACAGAGAGAAACACACTGACAGCATTGACTACAGGACAGAGAGAAACACACTGACAGCATTGACTACAGGACAGAGAGAAACACACTGACAGCATTGACTACAGGACAGAGAGAGAAACACACTGACAGCATTGACTACAGGACAGAGAGAAACACACTGACAGCATTGACTACAGGACAGAGAGAAACACACTGACAGCATTGACAGGACAGAGAGAAACACACTGACAGCATTGACTACAGGACAGAGAGAGAAACACACTGACAGCATTGACTACATTGACTACAGGACAGAGAGAGAAACACACTGACAGCATTGACTACAGGACAGAGAGAAACACACTGACAGCATTGACTACAGGACAGAGAGAGAAACACACTGACAGCATTGACTACAGGACAGAGAGAGAAACACACTGACAGCATAGACTACAGGACAGAGAAACACACTGACTACAGGACAGAGAGAAACACACTGACAGCATTGACTACAGGACAGAGAGAGAGCATTGACTACAGGACAGAGAGAGAAACACACTGACAGCATTGACTACAGGACAGAGAGAGAAACACACTGACAGCATTGACTACAGGACAGAGAGAGAAACACACTGACAGCATTGACTACAGGACAGAGAGAAACACACTGACAGCATTGACTACAGGACAGAGAGAAACACACTGACTACAGGACAGAGAGAAACACACTGACTACAGGACAGAGAGAAACACACTGACAGCATTGACTACAGGACAGAGAGAAACACACTGACAGCATTGACTACAGGACAGAGAGAGAAACACACTGACAGCATTGACTACAGGACAGAGAGAAACACACTGACAGCATTGACTACAGGACAGAGAGAAACACACTGACAGCATTGACTACAGGACAGAGAGAAACACACTGACAGCATTGACTACAGGACAGAGAGAAACACACTGACAGCATTGACTACAGGACAGAGAAACACACTGACAGCATTGACTACAGGACATTGACTACAGGACAGAGAAACACACTGACAGCATTGACTACAGGACAGAGAGAAACACACTGACAGCATTGACTACAGGACAGAGAAACACACTGAGAAACACACTGACAGCATTGACTACAGGACAGAGAGAGAAACACAACACAGGACAGAGAGAGAAACACACTGACTGAGAAACACACTGACAGCATTGACTACAGGACAGAGAGAAACACACTGACAGCATTGACTACAGGACAGAGAGAAACACACTGACAGCATTGACTACAGGACAGAGAGAAACACACTGACAGCATTGACTACAGGACAGAGAGAGAAACACACTGAACACACAGCATTGACTACAGGACAGAGAGAGAAACACACTGACAGCATTGACTACAGGACAGAGAGAAACACACTGACAGCATTGACTACAGGACAGAGAGAAACACACTGACAGCATTGACTACAGGACAGAGAGAAACACACTGACAGCATTGACTACAGGACAGAGAGAAAACACACTGACAGAAACACACTGACAGCATTGACTACAGGACAGAGAGAAACACACTGACAGCATTGACTACAGGACAGAGAGAAACACACTGACAGCATTGACTACAGGACAGAGAGAGAAACACACTGACAGCATTGACTACAGGACAGAGAGAAACACACTGACAGCATTGACTACAGGACAGAGAGAGAAACACACTGACAGCATTGACTACAGGACAGAGAGAGAAACACACTGACAGCATTGACTACAGGACAGAGAGAAACACACTGACAGCATTGACTACAGGACAGAGAGAAACACACTGACAGCATTGACTACAGGACAGAGAGAGAAACACACTGACAGCATTGACTACAGGACAGAGAGAGAAACACACTGACAGCATTGACTACAGGACAGAGAGAGAAACACACTGACAGCAGAGAGAGAAACACACTGACAGCATTGACTACAGGACAGAGAGAGGAAACACACTGACAGCATTGACTACAGGACAGAGAGAAACACACTGACAGGACATTGACTACAGGACTACAGGAGAGAAACACACTGACAGCATTGACTACAGGACAGAGAGAGAAACACACTGACAGCATTGACTACAGGACAGAGAGAGAAACACACTGACAGCATTGACTACAGGACAGAGAGAAACACACTGACAGCATTGACTACAGGACAGAGAGAGAAACACACTGACAGCATTGACTACAGGACAGACAGAGAAACACACTGACAGCATTGACTACAGGACAGAGAGAAACACACTGACAGCATTGACTACAGGACAGAGAGAAACACACTGACAGCATTGACTACAGGACAGAGAGAGAAACACACTGACAGCATTGACTACAGGACAGAGAGAAACACACTGACAGCATTGACTACAGGACAGAGAGAAACACACTGACAGCATTGACTACAGGACAGAGAGAAACACACTGACAGCATTGACTACAGGACAGAGAGAAACACACTGACAGCATTGACTACAGGACAGAGAGAGAAACACACTGACAGCATTGACTACAGGACAGAGAGAAACACACTGACAGCATTGACTACAGGACAGAGAGAGAAACACACTACAGGACAGAAACACATTGACTACAGGACAGAGAGAGAAACACACTGACAGCATTGACTACAGGACAGAGAGAAACACACTGACAGCATTGACTGACAGCATTGACTACAGACAGAGAGAAACACACTGACAGCATTGACTACAGGACAGAGAGAGAAACACACTGACAGCATTGACTACAGGACAGAGAGAAACACACTGACAGCATTGACTACAGGACAGAGAGAAACACACTGACAGCATTGACTACAGGACAGAGAGAAAACACACTGACAGCATTGACTACAGGACAGAGAGAGAAACACACTGACAGCATTGACTACAGGACAGAGAGAGAAACACACTGACAGAGAGAGAAACACATTGACTACAGGACAGAGAGAAACACACTGACAGCATTGACTACAGGACAGAGAGAAACACACTGACAGCATTGACAGGACAGAGAGAAACACACTGACAGCATTGACTACAGGACAGAGAGAAACACACTGACAGCATTGACTACAGGACAGAGAGAAACACACTGACAGCATTGACTACAGGACAGAGAGAGAAACACACACACATTGACTACAGCATTGACTACAGGACAGAGAGAAACACACTGACAGCACATTGACTACAGGACAGAGAGACACATTGACTACAGGACAGAAAAACTGACACTGACTACAGGACAGAGAGAGAAACACACTGACAGCATTGACTACAGGACAGAGAGAGAAACACACTGACAGCATTGACTACAGGACAGAGAGAAACACACTGACAGCATTGACTACAGGACAGAGAGAAAAACTGACAGCATTGACTACAGGACAGAGAGAAACACACTGACAGCATTGACTACAGGACAGAGAGAGAAACACACTGACACACACAGAGAGAGAAAACACAGCATTGACTACAGGACAGGACAGAGAGAAACACACTGACAGCATTGACTACAGGACAGAGAGAAACACACTGACAGCATTGACTACAGGACAGAGAGAGAAACACAGAGAGAAACACACTGACAGCATTGACTACAGGACAGAGAGAAAAACACACATTGACTACAGGACAGAGAGAAACACACTGACACATTGACTACAGGACAGAGAGAAACACACTGACAGCATTGACTACAGGACAGAGAGAGAAACACACTGACAGCATTGACTACAGGACAGAGAGAAACACACTGACAGCATTGACTACAGGACAGAGAGAGAAACACACTGACACTACAGGACAGAGAGAAACACACTGACAGCATTGACTACAGGACAGAGAGAGAAACACACTGACAGCATTGACTACAGGACAGAGAGAAACACACTGACAGCATTGACTACAGGACAGAGAGAAACACACTGACAGCATTGACTACAGGACAGAGAGAAACACACTGACAGCATTGACTGACTGACAGGACAGACAGAGAGAAACACACTGACAGCATTGACTACAGGACAGAGAGAAACACACTGACAGCATTGACTACAGGACAGAGAGAAACACACTGACAGCATTACAGGACAGAGAGAAACACACTACAGGACAGAGAGAGAAACACACTGACAGCATTGACTACAGGACAGAGAGAGAAACACACTGACAGCATTGACTACAGGACAGAGAGAGAAACACACTGACAGCATTGACTACAGGACAGAGAGAAACACACTGACAGCATTGACTACAGGACAGAGAGAAACACACTGACAGCATTGACTACAGGACAGGACAGGAGAGAAACACACTGACAGCATTGACTACAGGACAGAGAGAGAAACACACTGACAGCATTGACTACAGGACAGAGAGAAACACACTGACAGCATTGACTACAGGACAGAGGAGAGAAACACACTGACAGCATTGACTACAGGACAGAGAGAGAAACACACTGACAGCATTGACTACAGGACAGAGAGAAACACACTGACAGCATTGACTGACAGGACAGGAGAGAGAAACACACTGACAGCATTGACTACAGGACAGAGAGAGAAACACACTGACAGCATTGACTACAGGACAGAGAGAAACACACTGACAGCATTGACTACAGGACAGAGAGAGAAACACACTGACAGCATTGACTACAGGACAGAGAGAGAAACACACTGACAGCATTGACTACAGGACAGAGAGAAACACACTGACAGCATTGACTACAGGACAGAGAGAAACACACTGACAGCATTGACTACAGGACAGAGAGAGAAACACACTGACAGCACTTGAAACACACTGACAGCATTGACAGGACAGAGAGAAACACACTGACAGCATTGACTACAGGACAGAGAGAAACACACTGACAGCATTGACTACAGGACAGAGAGAGAAACACACTGACAGCATTGACTACAGGACAGAGAGAGAAACACACTGAGCATTGACTACAGGACAGAGAGAAACACACTGACTACAGGACAGAGAGAAACACACTGACAGCATTGACTACAGGACAGAGAGAAACACACTGACAGCATTGACTGACTAGGACAGAGAGAGAAACACACTGACAGCATTGACTACAGGACAGAGAGAAACACACTGACAGCATTGACTACAGGACAGAGAGAAACACACTGACAGCATTGACTACAGGACAGAGAGAAACACACTGACAGCATTGACTACAGGACAGAGAGAGAAACACACTGACAGCATTGACTACAGGACAGAGAGAAACACACTGACAGCATTGACTACAGGACAGAGAGAAACACACTGACAGCATTGACTACAGGACAGAGAGAAACACACTGACAGCATTGACTACATTGACTGACAGCATTGACTACAGGACAGAGAGAAACACACTGACAGCATTGACTACAGGACAGAGAAACACACTGACAGCATTGACTACAGGACAGAGAGAGAAACACACTGACAGGACAGAGAGAGAAACACACTGACAGCATTGACTACAGGACAGAGAAAACACTGACAGCATTGACTACAGGACAGAGAGAAACACACTGACAGCATTGACTACAGGACAGAGAGAAACACACTGACAGCATTGACTACAGGACAGAGAGAAACACACTGACAGCATTGACTACAGGACAGAGAGAAACACACTGACAGCATTGACTACAGGACAGAGAGAAACACACTGACAGCATTGACTACAGGACAGAGAGAGAAACACACTGACAGCATTGACTACAGGACAGAGAGAAACACACTGACAGCATTGACTACAGGACAGAGAGAGAAACAAACACACTGACAGCATTGACTACAGGACAGAGAGAAACACACTGACAGCATTGACTACAGGACAGAGAGAAACACACTGACAGCATTGACTACAGGACAGAGAGAGAAACACACTGACAGCATTGACTACAGGACAGAGAGAAACACACTGACAGCATTGACTACAGGACAGAGAGAAACACACTGACAGCATTGACTACAGGACAGAGAGAAACACACTGACAGCATTGACTACAGGACAGAGAGAAACACACTGACAGCATTGACTACAGGACAGAGAGAAACACACTGACAGCATTGACTACAGGAGAGAAACACACTGACTACAGGACAGAGAGAAAAACTGACAGCATTGACTACAGGACAGAGAGAGAAACACACTGACAGCATTGACTACAGGACAGACAGAGAGAAACACAACACATTGACTACAGGACAGAGAGAAACACACATTGACTACACAGAGAAAAACACATTGACTACAGGACAGAGAGAAAAACACACTGACTACAGGACAGAGAGAAACACACTGACAGCATTGACTACAGGAGAGAAACACACTGACAGCATTGACTACAGGACAGAGAGAAACAACACATTGACTGACACTGACATTGACTACAGGACAGAGAGAAAACACACTGACTACAGGACAGAGAGAAACACAGACATTGACTACAGGACAGAGAGAAACACACTGACACATTGACTACAGGACAGAGAGAAACACACTGACAGCATTGACTACAGGACAGAGAGAAACACACTGACAGCATTGACTACAGGACAGAGAGAAACACACTGACAGCATTGACTACAGGACAGAGAGAAACACACTGACAGCATTGACTACAGGACAGAGAGAGAAACACACTGACAGCATTGACTACAGGACAGAGAGAAACACACTGACTACAGGACAGAGAGAAACACACTGACAGCATTGACTACAGGACAGAGAGAAACACACTGACAGCATTGACTACAGGACAGAGAGAAACACACTGACAGCATTGACTACAGGACAGAGAGAAACACACTGACAGCATTGACTACAGGACAGAGAGAACAAACACACTGACAGCATTGACTACAGGACAGAGAGAAACACACTGACAGCATTGACTACAGGACAGAGAGAGAAACACACTGACAGCATTGACTACAGGACAGAGAGAAACACACTGACAGCATTGACTACAGGACAGAGAGAAACACACTGACAGCATTGACTACAGGACAGAGAGAGAAACACACTGACAGCATTGACTACAGGACAGAGAGAAACACACTGACAGCATTGACTACAGGACAGAGAGAAACACACTGACAGCATTGACTACAGGACAGAGAGAGAAACACACTGACAGCATTGACTACAGGACAGAGAGAAACACACTGACAGCATTGACTACAGGACAGAGAAACACACTGACAGAAACACACTGACAGCATTGACTACAGGACAGAGAGAGAAACACACTGACAGCATTGACTACAGGACATTGACTACAGGACAGAGAGAAACACACTGACAGCATTGACTACAGGACAGAGAGAAACACACTGACAGCATTGACTACAGGACAGAGAGAGAAACACACTGACAGCATTGACTACAGGACAGAGAGAGAAACACACTGACAGCATTGACTACAGGACAGAGAGAAACACACTGACAGCATTGACTACAGGACAGAGAGAGAAACAACACACTGACAGAAACACATTGACTACAGGACAGAGAGAGAAACACACTGACAGCATTGACTACAGGACAGAGAGAGAAACACACTGACAGCATTGACTACAGGATAGAGAGAAACACACTGACAGCATTGACTACAGGACAGAGAGAGAAACACACTGACAGCATTGACTACAGGATAGAGAGAAACACACTGACAGCATTGACTACAGGACAGAGAGAAACACACTGACAGCATTGACTACAGGACAGAGAGAAACACACTGACAGCATTGACTACAGGACAGAGAGAGAAACACACTGACAGCATTGACTACAGGACAGAGAGAAACACACTGACAGCATTGACTACAGGACAGAGAGAAACACACTGACAGCATTGACTACAGGACAGAGAGAAACACACTGACAGCATTGACTACAGGACAGAGAGACACACTGACAGCATTGACAGGACAGAGAGAAACACACTGACAGCATTGACTACAGGACAGAGAGAAACACACTGACAGCATTGACTACAGGACAGAGAGAAACACACTGACAGCATTGACTACAGGACAGAGAGAGAAACAACTGACAGCATTGACTACAGGACAGAGAGAAACACACTGACAGCATTGACTACAGGACAGAGAGAGAAACACACTGACAGCATTGACTACAGGACAGAGAGAGAAACACACTGACAGCATTGACTACAGGACAGAGAGAAACACACTGACAGCATTGACTACAGGACAGAGAGAGAAACACACTGACTACAGGACAGAGAGAGAAACACATGACAGCATTGACTACAGGACAGAGAGAAACACACTGACAGCATTGACTACAGGACAGAGAGAGAAACACACTGACAGCATTGACTACAGGACAGAGAGAAACACACTGACAGCATTGACTACAGGACAGAGAGAGAAACACACTGACAGCATTGACTACAGGACAGAGAGAAACACACTGACAGCATTGACTACAGGACAGAGAGAAACACACTGACAGCATTGACTACAGGACAGAGAGAGAAACACACTGACAGCATTGACTACAGGACAGAGAGAGAAACACACTGACAGCATTGACTACAGGACAGAGAGAGAAACACACTGACAGCATTGACTACAGGACAGAGAGAGAAACACACTGACAGCATTGACTACAGGACAGAGAGAAACACACTGACAGCATTGACTACAGGACAGAGAGAGAAACACACTGACAGCATTGACTACAGGACAGAGAGAGAGAAACACACTGACAGCATTGACTACAGGACAGAGAGAGAAACACACTGACAGCATTGACTACAGGACAGAGAGAAACACACTGACAGCATTGACTACAGGACAGAGAGAAACACACTGACAGCATTGACTACAGGACAGAGAGAGAAAACACTGACAGCATTGACTACAGGACAGACAGCATTGACAAGAGAGAGAAACACACTGACAGCATTGACTACAGGACAGAGAGAAACAAACACATTGACTGAAACACACTGCATTGACTACAGGACAGAGAGAGAAACACACTGACAGCATTGACTACAGGAAACACTGACAGGACAGAGAGAGAAACACACTGACAGCATTGACTACAGGACAGAGAGAAACACACTGACAGCATTGACTACAGGACAGAGAGAGAAACACACTGACAGCATTGACTACAGGACAGAGAGAAACACACTGACAGCATTGACTACAGGACAGAGAGAAACACAGACAGAGAAACACACTGACAGCATTGACTACAGGACAGAGAGAAACACACTGACAGCATTGACTACAGGACAGAGAGAAACACACTGACAGCATTGACTACAGGACAGAGAGAAACAGGACAGAGAGAAACACTGACAGCATTGACTACAGGACAGAGAGAAACACACTGACAGCATTGACTACAGGACAGAGAGAAACACACTGACAGCACTGACTACAGGACAGAGAGAGAAACACACTGACAGCATTGACTACAGGACAGAGAGAGAAACACACTGACAGCATTGACTACAGGACAGAGAGAGAAACACACTGACAGCATTGACTACAGGACAGAGAGAGAAACACACTGACAGCATTGACTACAGGACAGAGAGAGAAACACACTGACAGCATTGACTACAGGACAGAGAAACACACTGACAGCATTGACTACAGGACAGAGAGAAACACATTGACTACAGGACAGAGAGAGAAACACACTGACAGCATTGACTACAGGACAGAGAGAAACACACTGACAGCATTGACTAACAGGACAGAGAGAAAGAAACACACTGACTACAGGACAGAGAGAAACACACTGACAGCATTGACTACAGGACAGAGAGAGAAACACACTGACAGCATTGACTACAGGACAGAGAGAAACACACTGACAGCATTGACTACAGGACAGAGAGAAACACACTGACAGCATTGACTACAGGACAGAGAGAAACACACTGACAGCACTGACTACAGGACAGAGAGAGAAACACACTGACAGCATTGACTACAGGACAGAGAGAGAAACACACTGACAGCATTGACTACAGGACAGAGAGAGAAACACACTGACAGCATTGACTACAGGACAGAGAGAAACACACTGACAGCATTGACTACAGGACAGAGAGAGAAACACTGACAGCATTGACTACAGGACAGAGAGAAACACACTGACAGCATTGACTACAGGACAGAGAGAAACACACTGACAGCATTGACTACAGGACAGAGAGAAACACACTGACAGCATTGACTACAGGACAGAGAGAGAAACACACTGACTACAGGACAGGACAGAGAGAAAAACTGACATTGACTACAGGACAGAGAGAGAAACACACTGACAGCATTGACTACAGGACAGAGAGAGAAACACACTGACAGCATTGACTACAGGACAGAGAGAAACACACTGACAGCATTGACTACAGGACAGAGAGAGAAACACACTGACTACAGGACAGAGAGAAACACACTGACAGCATTGACTACAGGACAGAGAGAAACACACTGACAGCATTGACTACAGGACAGAGAGAAACACACTGACTACAGGACAGAGAGAAACACACTGACTACAGGACAGAGAGAGAAACACACTGACAGCATTGACTACAGGACAGAGAGAAACACACTGACAGCATTGACTACAGGACAGAGAGAAACACACTGACAGCATTGACTACAGGACAGAGAGAAACACACAGAGAGAAACACACCCACAGCATTGACTACAGGACAGAGAGAGAAACACACTGACAGCATTGACTACAGGACAGGACAGAGAGAAACACACTGACAGCATTGACTACAGGACAGAGAGAGAAACACACTGACAGCATTGACTACAGGACAGAGAGAGAAACACACTGACAGCATTGACTACAGGACAGAGAGAGAAACACACTGACAGCATTGACTACAGGACAGAGAGAAACAACACACTGACTACAGGACAGAGAGAAACACACTGACAGCATTGACTACAGGACAGAGAGAGAAACACACTGCCAGCATTGACTACAGGACAGAGAGAGAAACACACTGACAGCATTGACTACAGGACAGAGAGAGAAACACACTGACAGCATTGACTACAGGACAGAGAGAAACACACTGACAGACTGTCCAATATAGAGTTTGAACTGTGTGTTCTGGGTAAGGGGTGTTTTGGTGAGGGGTAGGTAAACACACACCCCCTCTAACCAGCGGCCACAGCAGCACTGGGTCTGTAAGGGAACCACCCCTGTGACAGTCGGCAGCTGCCAAATCCCTCGCTGCCATGGAGAGCAGGGGGGTATGTTGTGTGTGTGTGTCATTAGAGTCCACAGCGTTTGGTTCCACAATGACACACACATATCCTGTCGATCTGTGAATCTTCCATGTAATCAAGCTATTAAATGAGACGAGTTCGCCTCCAGGCCTGCTGTTCATTACGTTACAACTCAGAAACAATGTACCCATCACGACACCCGCAGTCTGCTCTGGTTCATATAGGAACACCTGCAGAGCCTGAAGTCTGTACCCCCGTCAACTCTGAGAACTAACCAGGAGGGCCTAAATGTTGGGGAATGTCGGATAACGGTGGTCTTGGCGAAGACATGGAAACAGAAAAAGGCCCTACTATTGTTTTTTCAGGCAAAACAGCAAACATGACATTCCTGACTTTCAACATAGAAGAAAAGTTTAACGGTTGTAAAACAGTCAGATCGGGTTGAATAATGGTCCTCTCTCTTTAGATAATCTGGTATCAATTCACTAAAACATTTTCGACAAGTGTTGGGTTTGAACAGAGCATATAGCATCAAGGCAGTAACGGGTAGAAGTTGTTGTTGTTAGTTTGAACAGGCCGATACAGCGGCGGGGGGGTTGAAAACTATTATGTTGCTACTGACTGGTCGTGAAAACGAGTTGCATTCCAACGTGGAGACCTCCGCGACATCATTCCTCTGATACATCTACAGACACATTCTGCGGGTTGGTTGGTTTGGAGGAACGACGAGACGAGGGCAGAAGACAGGAGGGCAGACGAGAGGATGGACAGAAGAGAGCACAGAAGAGACGGGGACAGACGAGAGGACAGAAGAGACGGGGACAGACGAGAGGACAGAAGAGACGGGGACAGACGAGAGGATGGACAGAAGAAACGGGGACAGACGAGAGGAGGAACGGCGAGAGGAGGAGAGGTTCTGCATACTCGCCACCGAGATCCGCTGTTCCCCCCCCAAAACCCCATTTTCCTGCAGTCGGCGGGTTGGGTCTGATTTTGGGAAGGAGGTCTGTGTTACTTTACCTTGTTGAAGGCGAACAATTCCTGTTTAATTTTCTCTCTCTGTGGGTCGTTGCCCTGCCGACGGAACCTAAACTTCATCATCGTGCGTCCCGGGCAGCGGAGAGGGTGGTTTCCCGGAGCGGTGGATTCCTGAGCGGTTGAATAAATGCGGAGGAACAATGTGGCGAGGATCCTTCCTACCATGCAGCTTGCAGCGGTGCTTTCTATTCTGTTCGGTGGGGCTGCAGCTCTCTGCCTGTCTATCCGACTCACAGTACCGTTCTCCTAGCAGCAGGAAATTATGCTGGCATCTTTTTCTAAATAAGAGTCCCCCTGCAAAGACATGCTAAACTTTGCGAATATCGATTTTTTTTTCTTCGCTATACTGCAGTACACAGTAGCGGTGCGTGGGTAACATCACTGGCCAAGCCAGAAAAAGCTATATTCCACCCTATGTGTTGTTTGCTCTATAATTAGTTAATATGCCTTGACACCGTAATATATAGACCTAAAGGCGGAGACACAGTGATATATAGACCTAAAGGCAGAGACACAGTGATATATAGACCTAAAGGCCTTGACACAGTGATATATAGACCTAAAGGCAGAGACACAGTGATATATAGACCTAAAGGCAGAGACACAGTGATATATAGACCTAAAGGCCTTGACACAGTGTTATATAGACCTAAAGGCCTTGACACAGTGATATATAGACCTAAAGGCCTTGACACAGTGATATATAGACCTAAAGGCCTTGACACGGTGATATATAGACCTAAAGGCAGAGACACGGTGATATATAGACCTAAAGGCCTTGACACAGTGATATATAGACCTAAAGGCCTTGACACAGTGATATATAGACCTAAAGGCCTTGACACAGTGATATATAGACCTAAAGGCAGAGACACAGTGATATATAGACCTAAAGGCCTGGACACAGTGATATATAGACCTAAAGGCAGAGACACAGTGATATATAGACCTAAAGGCAGAGACACAGTGATATATAGACCTAAAGGCAGAGACACAGTGATATATAGACCTAAAGGCACTTGACACAGTGATATATAGACCTAAAGGCAGAGACACAGTGATATATAGACCTAAAGGCAGAGACACAGTGATATATAGACCTAAAGGCAGACACAGTGATATATAGACCTAAAGGCAGAGACACAGTGATATATAGACCTAAAGGCAGAGACACAGTGATATATAGACCTAAAAGGCAGAGACACAGTGATATATAGACCTAAAGGCAGAGACACAGTGATATATAGACCTAAAGGCCTTGACACAGTGATATATAGACCTAAAGGCAGAGACACAGTGATATATAGACCTAAAGGCCTTGACACAGTGATATATAGACCTAAAGGCAGAGACACAGTGATATATAGACCTAAAGGCCTTGACACAGTGATATATAGACCTAAAGGCAGAGACACAGTGATATATAGACCTAAAGGCAGAGACACAGTGATATATAGACCTAAAGGCCTTGACACAGTGATATATAGACCTAAAGGCAGAGACACAGTGATATATAGACCTAAAGGCAGAGACACAGTGATATATAGACCTAAAGGCCTTGACACAGTGATATATAGACCTAAAGGCAGAGACACAGTGATATATAGACCTAAAGGCAGAGACACAGTGATATATAGACCTAAAGGCAGAGACACAGTGATATATAGACCTAAAGGCCTTGACACAGTGATATATAGACCTAAAGGCAGAGACACAGTGATATATAGACCTAAAGACAGAGACACAGTGATATATAGACCTAAAGGCAGAGACACAGTGATATATAGACCTAAAGGCAGAGACACAGTGATATATAGACCTAAAGGCCTTGACACAGTGATATATAGACCTAAAGGCAGAGACACAGTGATATATAGACCTAAAGGCAGAGACACAGTGATATATAGACCTAAAGGCAGAGACACAGTGATATATAGACCTAAAGGCAGAGACACAGTGATATATAGACCTAAAGGCCTGGACACAGTGATATATAGACCTAAAGGCAGAGACACAGTGATATATAGACCTAAAGGCAGAGACACAGTGATATATAGACCTAAAGGCAGAGACACAGTGATATATAGACCTAAAGGCCTTGACACAGTGATATATAGACCTAAAGGCAGAGACACAGTGATATATAGACCTAAAGGCAGAGACACAGTGATATATAGACCTAAAGGCAGAGACACAGTGATATATAGACCTAAAGGCAGAGACACAGTGATATATAGACCTAAAGGCAGAGACACAGTGATATATAGACCTAAAGGCAGAGACACAGTGATATATAGACCTAAAGGCAGAGACACAGTGATATATAGACCTAAAGGCAGAGACACAGTGATATATAGACCTAAAGGCCACAGATACCAGGAACACAGATACCAGGAATACAGGTACCACCCCTGGATGGAAAATAGTCAGTAGGATCTCTACAAGACAATATGTGTCTCATATACAGTGTATTGTATAGGGGGCTATGGAGGGATGGAGAAGGAAGTGCTGCTCGATATGTACCACACACAGTCCTCCTCCAGTGTATTGTATAGGGGGCTATGGAGGGGTGGAGCAGGAAGTGCTGCTCACACACAGTCCTCCTCTAGTGTATTGTATAGGGGGCTATGGAGGGGTGGAGAAGGAAGTGCTGCTCACACACAGTCCTCCTCCAGTGTATTGTATAGGGGGCTATGGAGAGGTGGAGCAGGAAGTGCTGCTCACACACAGTCCTCCTCCAGTGTATTGTATAGGGGGCAATGGAGAGGTGGAGAAGGAAGTGCTGCTCACACACAGTCCCCCTCCAGTGTATTGTATAGGGGGCTATGGAGGGGTGGAGCAGGAAGTGCTGCTCACACACAGTCCTCCTCCAGTGTATTGTATAGGGGGCTATGGAGGGGTGGAGAAGGAAGTGCTGCTCACACACAGTCCTCCTCCAGTGTATTGTATAGGGGGCTATGGAGGGATGGAGAAGGAAGTGGTGCTCACACACAGTCCTCCTCCAGTGTATTGTATAGGGGGCTATGGAGGGGTGGAGAAGGAAGTGCTGCTCACACACAGTCCTCCTCCAGTGTATTGTATAGGGGGCTATGGAGGGGTGGAGAAGGAAGTGGTGCTCACACACAGTCCTCCTCCAGTGTATTGTATAGGGGGCTATGGAGGGATGGAGCAGGAAGTGCTGCTCACACACAGTCCTCCTCTAGTGTATTGTATAGGGGGCTATGGAGGGGTGGAGCAGGAAGTGCTGCTCACACACAGTCCTCCTCCAGTGTATTGTATAGGGGGCTATGGAGGGGTGGAGAAGGAAGTGCTGCTCACACACAGTCCTCCTCCAGTGTATTGTATAGGGGGCTATGGAGAGGTGGAGAAGGAAGTGCTGCTCACACACAGTCCTCCTCCAGTGTATTGTATAGGGGGCTATGGAGAGGTGGAGAAGGAAGTGCTGCTCACACACAGTCCTCCTCCAGTGTATTGTATAGGGGGCTATGGAGGGGTGGAGAAGGAAGTGCTGCTCACACACAGTCCTCCTCCAGTGTATTGTATAGGGGGCTATGGAGGGATGGAGCAGGAAGTGCTGCTCACACACAGTCCTCCTCCAGTGTATTGTATAGGGGGCAATGGAGGGGTGGAGCAGGAAGTGCTGCTCACACACAGTCCTCCTCCAGTGTATTGTATAGGGGGCTATGGAGGGTGGAGCAGGAAGTGCTGCTCACACACAGTCCTCCTCTAGTGTATTGTATAGGGGGCTATGGAGGGATGGAGAAGGAAGTGCTGCTCACACACAGTCCTCCTCCAGTGTATTGTATAGGGGGCTATGGAGAGGTGGAGAAGGAAGTGCTGCTCACACACAGTCCTCCTCCAGTGTATTGTATAGGGGGCTATGGAGAGGTGGAGAAGGAAGTGCTGCTCACACACAGTCCTCCTCCAGTGTATTGTATAGGGGGCTATGGAGGGGTGGAGAAGGAAGTGCTGCTCACACACAGTCCTCCTCCAGTGTATTGTATAGGGGGCTATGGAGGGATGGAGCAGGAAGTGCTGCTCACACACAGTCCTCCTCCAGTGTATTGTATAGGGGGCAATGGAGGGTGGAGCAGGAAGTGCTGCTCACACACAGTCCTCCTCCAGTGTATTGTATAGGGGGCTATGGAGGGGTGGAGCAGGAAGTGCTGCTCACACACAGTCCTCCTCCAGTGTATTGTATAGGGGGCTATGGAGGGGTGGAGCAGGAAGTGCTGCTCACACACAGTTCTCCTCCAGTGTATTGTATAGGGGGCTATGGAGGGGTGGAGCAGGAAGTGCTGCTCACACACAGTCCTCCTCCAGTGTATTGTATAGGGGGCTATGGAGGGGTGGAGCAGGAAGTGCTGCTCACACACAGTCCTCCTCCAGTGTATTGTATAGGGGGCTATGGAGGGGTGGAGAAGGAAGTGCTGCTCACACACAGTCCTCCTCCAGTGTATTGTATAGGGGGCTATGGAGGGGTGGAGTAGGAAGTGCTGCTCACACACAGTCCTCCTCCAGTGTATTGTATAGGGGGCTATGGAGGGGTGGAGCAGGAAGTGCTGCTCGATATGTACCACACACAGTCCTCCTCCAGTGTATTGTATAGGGGGCTATGGAGGGGTGGAGCAGGAAGTGCTGCTCACACACAGTCCTCCTCCAGTGTATTGTATAGGGGGCTATGGAGGGGTGGAGAAGGAAGTGCTGCTCACACACAGTCCTCCTCCAGTGTATTGTATAGGGGGCTATGGAGGGGTGGAGCAGGAAGTGCTGCTCACACACAGTCCTCCTCCAGTGTATTGTATAGGGGGCTATGGAGGGGTGGAGAAGGAAGTGCTGCTCACACACAGTCCTCCTCCAGTGTATTGTATAGGGGGCTATGGAGAGGTGGAGAAGGAAGTGCTGCTCACACACAGTCCTCCTCCAGTGTATTGTATAGGGGGCTATGGAGAGGTGGAGAAGGAAGTGCTGCTCACACACAGTCCTCCTCCAGTGTATTGTATAGGGGGCTATGGAGGGGTGGAGAAGGAAGTGCTGCTCACACACAGTCCTCCTCCAGTGTATTGTATAGGGGGCTATGGAGGGGTGGAGAAGGAAGTGCTGCTCACACACAGTCCTCCTCCAGTGTATTGTATAGGGGGCTATGGAGGGGTGGAGCAGGAAGTGCTGCTCACACACAGTCCTCCTCCAGTGTATTGTATAGGGGGCTATGGAGGGGTGGAGCAGGAAGTGCTGCTCACACACAGTCCCCCTCCAGTGTATTGTATAGGGGGCTATGGAGGGATGGAGAAGGAAGTGCTGCTCACACACAGTCCTCCTCCAGTGTATTGTATAGGGGGCTATGGAGGGGTGGAGAAGGAAGTGCTGCTCACACACAGTGCTCCTCCAGTGTATTGTATAGGGGGCTATGGAGAGCTGGAGCAGGAAGTGCTGCTCACACACAGTCCTCCTCCAGTGTATTGTATAGGGGGCTATGGAGGGGTGGAGAAGGAAGTGCTGCTCACACACAGTCCTCCTCCAGTGTATTGTATAGGGGGCTATGCAGGGATGGAGAAGGAAGTGCTGCTCACACACAGTCCTCCTCCAGTGTATTGTATAGGGGGCTATGGAGGGGTGGAGCAGGAAGTGCTGCTCACACACAGTGCTCCTCCAAAACCGACCGTAATTGGTTAGTAGAGACCCTAACTGAGTGATTCCCATTTTAACTGAGACAGGTAGAAAAGGTTTCTCTACAACCCAATATTCTCAACATACCAGTGTCAACATTCTGTTTGTTTTCATACGTTACTTTATTGCCTTTTCTTGTTGCACAATAAAAGCGGCCATTGATTAAAATCACTATATTTTCTATCAGCTATGATGTTAAATGTGGAGACACATTGATTAAAATCACTATATATATTATCAGCTATGAGGTGAAATGTGGAGACACACTGATTAAAATCACTATATTTTCTATCAGCTATGAGGTTAAATGTGGAGACACTGATTAAAATCACTATATTTTCTATCAGCTATGAGGTTAAATGTGGAGACACATTGATTAAAATCACTATATTTATATTATCAGCTATGAGGTTAAATGTGGAGACACTGATTAAAATCACTATATTTTCTATCAGCTATGATGTTAAATGTGGAGACACATTGATTAAAATCACTATATTTTTTATCAGCTATGAGGGTTAAATATGGGAGACACATTGATTAAAATCACTATATTTATTATCAGCTATGAGGTTAAATGTGTAGACACATTGATTAAAATCACTATATATATATTATCAGCTATGAGGGTTAAATGTGGTTACATTGCTAGATTGAATCCCTGAGCTGACAAGGTAAAAATCTGTTGTTCTGCTCCTTTAACAAGGCAGTTAACACACTGTTCCCCGGTAGGCCGTCATTGTAAATAAGAATTTGTTTTATTTGCCTAGTTAAATAAAGGTAAAAAATATCTAATTCTCATCTACAATGACTGCCAAACCCAGATGACGCTGTGCCAATTGTGCTCCGCCTTACGGGACTCCCAAACACAGCCTGGGATTGAACCGGGGTCTGTAGTGACACCTTAAGACCACTGCGCCACTCGGGAGCCTGATACTTAAGTGTATTTTTTTAAACCAAACACTTTTACCAAAGTAGTAATTTACTGGGTGACTTTTACTTGAGTCATTTTCTCTGAAGGTATCTTTACTTCTACTCATGTATGTCTATGGGATACTTTTCCCCACCACTGTGGGTATTCCCTTTCCCTACTAATACTAATGTTGTAAGACGGTCTTTTATTTTGAAGGTTTACCTCATTACCATACAGAGTGACGTCATCGTTCGTGCTGCTGGCAGAATAGCATTCCTACTGACGCTCCCGGACCACAACAGAGAAGAAGAAGAGGCGAAGCGAGAGGGATAAAACCCGGTCCCTAAATCTTTCTTCTCCCAGCAGGTGGCGTTTTTTCTCTTGTTGTTGTTGTATGGAGGTCAATGAGTGTTGAATTTGGTTAATGTCTTATTTGTTACGTGTGTTTTATTTGATCGAATAACATTTTCGTAATGATTTATTTTTATAAGTGTAGTGACATAAGTAGGACACGTGCAATCCCGGCAACTCTGAGAGAAAAAAACCCGTTAAATCTGAGGTGTGCCTGGTCTCCAGTAGTTACCACAAATTCATAATCCCCAGTGGCGATTTCAGCATGGACATCTTGGTGGGGCAAACCATGTTTTATGCATGCCTGCAAAGCCACTATAAAACACTAAGCAATACATTAACTAGACTATAACGGTAACCACCAACTGGTCAAATCAAATCAAATTGTATTAGTCACATGCACCAAATACAACAGGTGTAGTAGACCTTACAGTGAAATGCTGAATACAACAGGTGTAGTAGACCTCACAGTGAAATGCTGAATACAACAGGTGTAGTAGACCTTACAGTGACCTGCTGAATACAACAGGTGTAGTAGACCTCACAGTGAAATGCTGAATACAACAGGTGTAGTAGACCTCACAGTGAAATGCTGAATACAACAGGTGTAGTAGACCTCACAGTGAAATGCTGAATACAACAGGTGTAGTAGACCTTACAGTGACCTGCTGAATACAACAGGTGTAGTAGACCTTACAGTGAAATGCTGAATACAACAGGTGTAGTAGACCTTACAGTGAAATGCTGAATACAACAGGTGTAGTAGACCTTACAGTGAAATGCTGAATACAACAGGTGTAGTAGACCTCACAGTGAAATGCTGAATACAACAGGTGTAGTAGACCTTACAGTGACCTGCTGAATACAAGTGAAATGCTGAATACAACAGGTGTAGACCTAACAGTGAAATACTGAATACAACAGGTGTAGTAGACCTCACAGTGAAATGCTGAATACAACAGGTGTAGTAGACCTTACAGTGAAATGCTGAATACAACAGGTGTAGTAGACCTTACAGCGAAATGCTGAATACAACAGGTGTAGTAGACCTTACAGCGAAATGCTGAATACAACAGGTGTAGTAGACCTTACAGCGAAATGCTGAATACAACAGGTGTAGTAGACCTCACAGTGAAATGCTGAATACAACAGGTGTAGACCTAACAGTGAAATACTGAATACAACAGGTGTAGTAGACCTCACAGTGAAATGCTGAATACAACAGGTGTAGTAGACCTTACAGTGAAATGCTGAATACAACAGGTGTAGTAGACCTTACAGTGAAATGCTGAATACAACAGGTGTAGTAGACCTCACAGTGAAATGCTGAATACAACAGGTGTAGTAGACCTCACAGTGAAATGCTGAATACAACAGGTGTAGTAGACCTTACAGTGAAATGCTGAATACAACAGGTGTAGACCTAACAGTGAAATACTGAATACAACAGGTGTAGTAGACCTTACAGTGAAATGCTGAATACAACAGGTGTAGTAGACCTTACAGTGAAATGCTGAATACAACAGCTGTAGTAGACCTCACAGTGAAATGCTGAATACAACAGGTGTAGTAGACCTTACAGTGAAATGCTTACTTATGAGCCCCTAACCAACAATGCAGTTTTAAAAACATACGGATAAGAATAAGAGATAAAAGTAACAAGTAATTAAAGATCAGCAGTAAAATAACAATAGTGAGACTATATACAGGGGGTATCGATACAGAGTCAATGTGGAGGCTATATACTTGGGGTACCGATACAGAGTCAATGTGGAGGCTATATACATGGGGTACCGATACAGAGTCAATGTGGAGGCTATATACAGGGGGTACCGGTACAGAGTCAATGTGGAGGCTATATACAGGGGGTACCGATACAGAGTCAATGTGGAAGCTATATACAGGGTGTACCGGTACAGAGTCAATGTGGAGGCTGTATACAGGGGGTACCGATACAGAGTCAATGCGGAGGCTATATACAGGGGGTACCGGTACAGAGTCAATGTGGAGGCTATATACAGGGGGTACCGATACAGAGTCAATGTGGAGGCTATATACAGGGGGTACCAGTACAGAGTCAATGTGGAGGCTATATACAGGGGGTACCGGTACAGAGTCAATGTGGAGGCTATATTCAGGGGTACCGGTACAGAGTCAATGTGGAGGCTATATTCAGGGGGTACCGATACAGAGTCAATGTGGTGACTATATACAGGGGTACCGGTACAGAGTCAATGTGGAGGCTATACCGGTACAGAGTCAATGTGGAGGCTATATACAGGGTATTACGGTACAGAGTCAATGTGGAGGCTATATACAGGGGGTACCGGTACAGAGTCAATGTGGAGGCTATATACAGGGGGTACCGGTACAGAGTCAATGTGGAGGCTATATTCAGGGGGTACCGATACAGAGTCAATGTGGAGGCTATATACAGGGTATTACGGTACAGAGTCAATGTGGAGGCTATATGTGGAGGTTATATACAGGGGTACCGATACAGAGTCAATGTGGAGGCTATATACAGGGGTACCGGTACAGAGTCAATGTGGAGGCTATATTCAGGGGGTACCGATACAGAGTCAATGTGGTGACTATATACAGGGGTACCGGTACAGAGTCAATGTGGAGGCTATATACAGGGGGTACCGATACAGAGTCAATGTGTACGCTATATACAGGGTATTACGGTACAGAGTCAATGTGGAGGCTATATACAGGGGGTACCGGTACAGAGTCAATGTGGAGGCTATATTCAGGGGGTACCGATACAGAGTCAATGTGGTGACTATATACAGGGGTACCGGTACAGAGTCAATGTGGAGGCTATATACAGGGGGTACCGGTACAGAGTCAATGTGGAGGCTATATACAGGGGGTACCGGTACAGAGTCAATGTGCAGGCTATATTCAGGGGTACCGGTACAGAGTCAATGTGGTGACTATATACAGGGGTACCGGTACAGAGTCAATGTGGAGGCTATATACAGGGGTACCGGTACAGAGTCAATGTGGAGGCTATATACAGGGGTACCGATACAGAGTCAATGTGGAGGCTATATACAGGGTATTACGGTACAGAGTCAATGTGGAGGCTATATACAGGGGGGTACAGAGTCGGTACAGAGTCAATGTGGAGGCTATATACAGGGAGGCCGGTACAGAGTCAACGTGGAGGCTATATTGGGGTACCGGTACAGAGTCAACGTGGAGGCTATATACTTGGGGTACCGATACAGAGTCAATGTGGAGGCTATAAACAGGGTGTACCTGTACAGAGTCATTGTAGAGGCTATATACAGGGGGTACCGATACAGAGTCAATGTGGAGGCTATATACAGGGGGTATCGGTACAGAGTCATTGTAGAGGCTATATACAGGGAGTACCGATACAGAGTCAATGTGGAGGCTATATACAGGGGGTACCGATACAGAGTCAATGTGCCGGGGCACCGGTTAGTTGAGGTAGTATGTACATGTAGGTAGAGTTATTAACGTGACTATGCATAGATGACAACAGAGAGTAGCAGTGGTGTAAAGAGGGGGAGGGGCAATGCAAATACTCTGGGTGGCCATTTGACTAGATGTTCCGGTACCTCTTGCTTTGTGGTAAAGAGGGGGAGGGGCAATGCAAATAGTCTGGGTGGCCATTTGACTAGATGTTCCGGTACCTCTTGCTTTGTGGTAAAGAGGGGGAGGGGCAATGCAAATAGGCTGGGTGGCCATTTGACTAGATGTTCCGGTACCTCTTGCTTTGCGGTAAAGAGGGGGAGGGGCAATGCAAATAGTCTGGGTGGCCATTTGACTAGATGTTCCGGTACCTCTTGCTTTGTGGTAAAGAGGGGGAGGGGCAATGCAAATAGGCTGGGTGGCCATTTGACTAGATGTTCCGGTACCTCTTGCTTTGTGGTAAAGAGGGGGAGGGGCAATGCAAATAGGCTGGGTGGCCATTTGACTAGATGTTCCGGTACCTCTTGCTTTGTGGTAAAGAGGGGGAGGGGCAATGCAAATAGTCTGGGTGGCCATTTAACTAGATGTTCCGGTACCTCTTGCTTTGTGGTAAAGAGGGGGAGGGGCAATGCAAATAGTCTGGGTGTCCATTTGACTAGATGTTCCGGTACCTCTTGCTTTGCGGTAAAGAGGGGGAGGGGCAATGCAAATAGTCTGGGTGGCCATTTGACTAGATGTTCCGGTACCTCTTGCTTTGTGGTAAAGAGGGGGAGGGGCAATGCAAATAGGCTGGGTGGCCATTTGACTAGATGTTCCGGTACCTCTTGCTTTGTGGTAAAGAGGGGGAGGGGCAATGCAAATACTCTGGGTGGCCATTTGACTAGATGTTCCGGTACCTCTTGCTTTGCGGTAAAGAGGGGGAGGGGCAATGCAAATAGGTTGGGTGGTCATTTGACTAGATGTTCCGGTACCTCTTGCTTTGCGGTAAAGAGGGGGAGGGGCAATGCAAATATTCTGGGTGGCCATTTGACTAGATGTTCCGGTACCTCTTGCTTTGTGGTAAAGAGGGGGAGGGGCAATGCAAATAGGCTGGGTGGCCATTTGACTAGATGTTCCGGTACCTCTTGCTTTGTGGTAAAGAGGGGGAGGGGCAATGCAAATAGTCTGGGTGGCCATTTAACTAGATGTTCAGAAGTCTTATGAAAAATATATTTTTCTGAATTCAATAATTTTCTTTAAAAACGTACACTTTTATACTAGCAAGTGGTTGCCGTGGTGAATAATCGTGGTTGCCGTGGTAATTGGCATGACACGGCCCTCGGGAACTCATTAAGGGGCGGATCCTGAATAAAAACACTGGCAGATCAATAAAATGTCCCTGTAGATCTAATTAAATGCAGAGGATTGGAGGAATATAAGTTAATATCTACGGGGCTTTTATATAATTATAATGCAGGGTAAATGATGATGATGATGATGGTTGGCGAACAGATCTGAACTCATTAAGAGAAGGCTTCTATCTTCAGTATAATCACTAACTCAGAAGGTTCAACCCCCCATAGGTTATTCATCACACTAGGTTGTTATAAGACCTGCCTTCTGGGAATGTTAGAACGTCCAAAAGTTAACAGGGCGGAGTTTGACTTGTCTCTCAGAAGTATTGAAAATCAATCAACGTCAGCCTTTAAAGGCTTTCTTATCCAAATGCTGAAAGTGGGTGTGGCCTACGGAGAGAAACACCATGGTGCAGTTTGAGGTGTTAGGTTCTAAATTAACTTTAGAACATTTAACGGACGCGTATTAAATCTCAAACCAAGAAAATTCCCCCTTTGGGTCAAACAGCTGCTCAAGCCAAGATAATTCCCCCATTGGGTCAAACAGCTGCTCAAACCAAGATAATTCCCCCATTGGGTCAAACAGCTGCTCAAACCAAGAAAATTCCCCCTTTGGGTCAAACAGCTGCTCAAACCAAGATAATTCCCCGATTGGGTCAAACAGCTGCTCAAACCAAGATAATTCCCCCATTTGGTCAAACAGCTGCTCAAACCAAGATAATTCCCCCATTGGGTCAAACAGCTGCTCAAACCAAGAAAATTCCCCCTTTGGGTCAAACAGCTGCTCAAACCAAGATAATTCCCCCATTGGGTCAAACAGCTGCTCAAACCAAGATAATTCCCCCATTGGGTCAAACAGCTGCTCAAACCAAGAAAATTCCCCCATTTGGTCAAACAGCTGCTGAAACCAAGATAATTCCCCCTTTGGGTCAAACAGCTGCTCAAACCAAGATAATTCCCCCATTGGGTCAAACAGCTGCTGAAACCAAGATAATTCCCCCATTGGGTCAAACAGCTGCTCAAACCAAGATAATTCCCCCATTTGGTCAAACAGCTGCTGAAACCAAGATAATTCCCCCTTTGGGTCAAACAGCTGCTCAAACCAAGATAATTCCCCCATTGGGTCAAACAGCTGCTGAAACCAAGATAATTCCCCCTTTGGGTCAAACAGCTGCTCAAACCAAGATAATTCCCCCTTTGGGTCAAACAGCTGCTCAAACCAAGATAATTCCCCCATTGGGTCAAACAGCTGCTCAAACCAAGATAATTCCCCCATTGGGTCAAACAGCTGCTCAAACCAAGATAATTCCCCCATTGAGTCAAACAGCTGCTCAAACCAAGATAATTCCCCCATTGGGTCAAACAGCTGCTCAAACCAAGAAAATTCCCCCTTTGGGTCAAACAGCTGCTCAAGCCAAGATAATTCCCCCATTGGGTCAAACAGCTGCTCAAACCAAGATAATTCCCCCATTGGGTCAAACAGCTGCTCAAACCAAGATAATTCCCCCATTGGGTCAAACAGCTGCTCAAACAGGCAGGCTTGGATGAGATCTTAAAGGTCAGGGCCCTCCCCAAGCCACCCCCTGTCCCTGGACTCTGACCTACTCCCCTCTGGTAGTTTAAGGTCAGGACCCTGTCCCTGGACGTTGACCTTCTCCCCTCTGGTAGTTTAAGGTCAGGACCCTCCCCCAAGCCACCCCCTGACCCTGGACGTTGACCTACTCCCTCTGGTAGTTTAAGGTCAGGGCACTGTCCCTGGACGGTGACCTTATCTCCTCTGGTAGGTTAAGGTCAGGGCCCTCCCAAAGGTACCTGGAGTCAAACAGACAGGCCTGGATGAGATCTTTAAGGTCAGGGCACTGTCCCTGGACGGTGACCTTATCTCCTCTGGTAGGTTAAGGTCAGGGCCCTCCCAAAGGTACCTGGAGTCAAACAGACAGGCCTGGATGAGATCTTTAAGGTCAGGGCACTGTCCCTGGACGGTGACCTTATCCCCTCTGGTAGTTTAAGGTCAGGACCCTCCCCCAAGCCACCCCCTGTCCCTGGACGTTGACCTTCTCCCCTCTGGTAGTTTAAGGTCAGGACCCTCCCCCAAGCCACCCCCTGTCCCTGGACGTTGACCTTCTCCCCTCTGGTAGTTTAAGGAGCGTCCCTGGACGTTGACCTACTCCCCTCTGGGCGCAGGTATAGGGCACCCCTCAGCAGGAAAAACAGAGCGAGACAATCATTTGTGCCAGGTGTGATATCCCTCCTGAATAGCTGTGTGAACGTTCCCATTGACCCCGTAAGGCAGGCTAGGACCCTGTCCCTGGACGTTGACCTACTCCCCTCTGGGCGCAGGTATTTGTGCCAGGTGTGATATCCCTCCCGAATAGCTGTGTGAACGTTCCCATTGACCCCGTAAGGCAGGCTAGGACCCTGTCCCTGGACGTTGACCTACTCCCCTCTGGGCGCAGGTATTTGTGCCAGGTGTGATATCCCTCCTGAATAGCTGTGTGAACGTTCCCATTGACCCCGTAAGGCAGGCTAGGACCCTGTCCCTGGACGTTGACCTACTCCCCTCTGGGCGCAGGTATTTGTGCCAGGTGTGATATCCCTCCTGAATAGCTGTGTGAACGTTCCCATTGACCCCGTAAGGCAGGCCAGTCTTTTCTTCTGTTTTATTTCATGTTTTATTTCTTATTTCTTACTATTATTGTTTTTATTGGTGCGTAACTCTTATGAAAGTTGTGTTGTCAATCTGGTTTTGTATTTGAACGCCACTTTAAAAGTGTACATGACACTGCAACAACATGTCCCCATGGGGACAATGAAGTCATTCAGGAAGTAAGTTCTCTCTAAACATGTAACGCTCAAAGAGTGAATGGCTGTGTAGTCCGGCGCAGAGAGCAGAGGACACGGGGAAACACGCTTTAATGTCCGGCGCAGAGAGCAGAGGACGCTTTAATGTCCGGCGCAGAGAGCAGAGGACACGGGGAAACACGCTTTAATGTCCGGCGCAGAGAGCAGAGGACACGGGGAAACACACTTTAATGTCCGGCGCAGAGAGCAGAGGACATGGGGAAACACGCTTTAATGTCCGGCGCAGAGAGCAGAGGACACGGGGAAACATGCTTTAATGTCCGGCGCAGAGAGCAGAGGACACAGGGAAACACGCTTTAATGTCCAACCGAAAACGTACAATAGGTGACGCCAAACACAGGCGTAATACACTCCAGCCAAGTTCACACTGGTACAAGCCCGCACTAACACAAGCGGGCTAATCGAACTTAAATAACACCATCCCAAAACCCCAACAAGGAACAGGTGAAAACAATTAGACAAAACCAAACGAAAAGGGAAACGGATCGGTGGCAGCTAGTAACCGATGACGACGACCGCCGAGCGCCACCCGAACGGGAAGTGGAGCCACCTTCGGTGATATTCGTGACTAAACATTACATCTTTGTTGCTAGGAAGGAAACTGAGTCACGCAGGCAATGAACTGTTCCTTCTCCCTTAATGTGACCTGACCTGACTGAACCTGACCTGGCCTAACCTGACCTAACCTGGCCTAACCTTCCCTGGCCTGACCTGACCTGACCTGACCTGGCCTGACCTAACCTGGCCTGACCTTCCCTGGCCTAACCTTCCCTGGCCTGACCTGACCTAACCTGGCCTAACCTTCCCTGGCCTGACCTGACCTGACTTGGCCTGACCTAACCTGACCTGGCCTAACCTGACCTGACCTGGCCTGACCTGACCTGCCCTGACCTGACCTAACCTGGCCTGACCTAACCTGGCCTAACCCTCCCTGGCCTGACCTGACCTGGCCTTGCCTGACCTGGCCTAACCTGACCTGCCCTGACCTAACCTGGCCTGACCTAAGCTGGCCTAACCTTCCCTGGCCTAACCTGACCTGACCTGACCTGGCCTGACCTGACCTGGCCTAACCTGCCCTGCCCTGACCTGACCTGGCCTAACCTGACCTGACCTGACCTGGCCTAACCTAACCTGACCTAACCTGACCTAACCTAACCTGGCCTTGCCTGGCCTGACCTGGCCTAACCTGACCTAACCTGACCTGACCTAACCTGACCTGACCTGACCTAACCTGACCTAACCTAACCTGACCTAACCTGACCTAACCTGATCTGACCTGGCCTAACCTGACCTGCCCTGACCTAACCTGGCCTGACCTAAGCTGGCCTAACCTTCCCTGGCCTAACCTGACCTGGCCTAACCTAACCTGACCTGACCTGGCCTAACCTAACCTGGCCTAACCTGCCCTGCCCTGACCTGACCTGACCTGGCCTGACCTGGCCTAACCTAACCTGACCTAACCTGACCTAACCTAACCTGGCCTTGCCTGACCTGGCCTAATCTGACCTGGCCTGACCTGGCCTAACCTGGCCTAACCTGGCCTAACCTGACCTGACCTGACCTAACCTGACCTAACCTAACCCAACCTGACCTAACCTAACCCAACCTGACCTAACCTGACCTAACCTGATCTGGCCTGACCTAAACTGACCTGGCCTGACCTAACCTGACCTGGCCTAACATGTCCTAACCTGACCTGGCCTGACCTAACCTAACCTAACCTGGCCTGGCCTGGCCTGACCTAACCTGACCTGGCCTGGCCTGACCTAACCTGACCTGGCCAAACCTGGCCTGACCTGGCCCTCCACTCCACCTGACCTGACCTGGCCTGACCTGTCCTAACCTGACCTGATCTGGCCTAACCTAACCCTCCACTCCACCTGACCTGGCCTGTCCTAACCTGACCTGGCCTAACCTAACCTGACCCTCCACTCCACCTGACCTGACCGAGCCTGGCCTGACCTGTCCTGACCTGACCTAACCTGACCCTCCACTCCACCTGACCTGACCGAGCCTGGCCTGACCTGTCCTAACCTGACCTGACCTGTCCTAACCTAACCTAACCTGGCCTGTCCTAACCTGACCTGACCTGACCTGGCCTGTCCTAACCTGACCTGGCCTAACCTAACCTGACCCTCCACTCCACCTGACCTGACCGAGCCTGGCCTGACCTGTCCTAACCTGACCTGGCCTAACCTAACCTAACCTGGCCTGACCTAACCTGACCCTAACTGGGCCCCTTACTCACTAATCCACATCTCACCACCATTATCAGTGACCTGACCTGACCTGGCCTGACCTGACCTAACCTGACCTGGCCTGGACTGGGCCCCTTACTCACTAATCCACATCTCTCCACCATTATCAGTGACCTGGCCTGGACTGGGCCCCTTACTCACTAATCCACATCTCTCCACCATTATCAGTGACCTGGCCTGGCCTGAACTGGGCCCCTTACTCACTAATCCACATCTCTCCACCATTATCAGTGCCCTGGCCTGACCTGGGCCCCTTACTCACTAATCCACATCTCTCCACCATTATCAGTGACCTGGCCTGACCTGGCCTGGGCCCTTTACTCACTAATCCACATCTCTCCACCATTATCAGTGACCTGGCCTGGGCCCCTTACTCACTAATCCACATCTCTCCACCATTATCAGTGACCTGGCCTGGGCCCCTTACTCACTAATCCACATCTCTCCACCATTATCAGTGACCTGGCCTGGGCCCCTTACTCACTAATCCACATCTCTCCACCATTATCAGTGACAAGACGTCTTTCCTTTCCTCAGTACATTTCCAAGCCCCTGACTCACATCCAACCTTAATGACTCCATTATGTACCTTCCTCCTACAGATACCCATTACCTTCTGGGTTAGAAACCAGACTACGGCCTCTTCCTCCTATACCCATTACCTTCTGGGTTAGAAACCAGACTAGGGCCTCCTCCTACAGATACCCATTACCTTCTGGGTTAGAAACCAGACTACAGCCTCCTTCTCCTATACCCATTACCTTCTGGGTTAGAAACCAGACTTTCGGCCTCCTCCTACAGATACCATTACCTTCTGGGTTAGAAACCAGACTCGGCCTCCTCCTACAGATACCCATTACCTTCTGGGTTAGAAACCAGACTACAGCCTCCTCCTCCTATACCCATTACCTTCTGGGTTAGAAACCAGACTACGGCCTCCTCCTCCTATACCCATTACCTTCTGGGTTAGAACTACGGCCTCCTCCCAGATACCCATTACCTTCTGGGTTAGAAACCAGACTACGGCCTCCTCCTACAGATACCCATTACCTTCTGGGTTAGAAACCAGACTACAGCCTCCTCCTACAGATACCCATTACCTTCTGGGTTAGAAACCAGACTACGGCCTCCTCCTCCTATACCCATTACCTTCTGGGTTAGAAACCAGACTACGGCCTCCTCCTACAGATACCCATTACCTTCTGGGTTAGAAACCAGACTACGGCCTCCTCCTCCTACAGATACCCATTACCTTCTGGGTTAGAAACCAGACTACGGCCTCCTCCTCCTATACCCATTACCTTCTGGGTTAGAAACCAGACTACGGCCTCCTCCTACAGATACCCATTACCTTCTGGGTTAGAAACCAGACTACGGCCTCCTCCTCCTATACCCATTACCTTCTGGGTTAGAAACCAGACTACGGCCTCCTCCTCCTATACCCATTACCTTCTGGGTTAGAAACCAGACTACGGCCTCCTCCTACAGATACCCATTACCTTCTGGGTTAGAAACCAGACTACGGCCTCCTCCTCCTATACCCATTACCTTCTGGGTTAGAAACCAGACTACAGCCTCCTCCTCCTATACCCATTACCTTCTGGGTTAGAAACCAGACTACGGCCTCCTCCTCCAGATATCCATTACCTTCTGGGTTAGAAACCAGACTACGGCCTCCTCCTCCTATACCCATTACCTTCTGGGTTAGAAACCAGACTACGGCCTCCTCCTCCTATACCCATTACCTTCTGGGTTAGAAACCAGACTACGGCCTCCTCCTCCTATACCCATTACCTTCTGGGTTAGAAACCAGACTACAGCCTCCTCCTCCTATACCCATTACCTTCTGGGTTAGAAACCAGACTACGGCCTCCTCCTACAGATACCCATTACCTTCTGGGTTAGAAACCAGACTACGGCCTCCTCCTCCTATACCCATTACCTTCTGGGTTAGAAACCAGACTACGGCCTCCTCCTACAGATACCCATTACCTTCTGGGTTAGAAACCAGACTACGGCCTCCTCCTACAGATACCATTACCTTCTGGTGTAGAAACCAGACTACGGCCTCCTCCTACAGATACCCATTACCTTATGGTGTAGAAACCAGACTACGGCCTCCTCCTACAGATACCCATTACCTTCTGGGTTAGAAACCAGACTACGGCCTCCTCCTACAGATACCCATTACCTTCTGGGTTAGAAACCAGACTACGACCTCCTCCTACAGATACCCATTACCTTCTGGGTTAGAAACC
Source organism: Oncorhynchus masou masou (assembly GCF_036934945.1). Lineage (NCBI taxonomy): Eukaryota > Metazoa > Chordata > Actinopteri > Salmoniformes > Salmonidae > Oncorhynchus > Oncorhynchus masou. The sequence goes on along the minus strand of NW_027016550.1, from coordinate 2,219,157 downwards.
AGACTATGGCCTCCTCCTACAGATACCCATTACCTACTGGGTTAGAAACCAGACTACGGCCTCCTCCTACAGATACCCATTACCTTCTGGGTTAGAAACCAGACTACGGCCTCCTCCTCCTATACCCATTACCTTCTGGGTTAGAAACCAGACTATGGCCTCCTCCTACAGATACCCATTACCTTCTGGGTTAGAAACCAGACTACGGCCTCCTCCTACAGATACCCATTACCTTCTGGGTTAGAAACCAGACTACGGCCTCCTCCTACAGATACCCATTACCTTCTGGATTAGAAACCAGACTATGGCCTCCTCCTACAGATTCCCATTACCTTCTGGGTTAGAAACCAGACTACGGCCTCCTCCTACAGAATCCCATTACCTTCTGGGTTAGAAACCAGACTATGGCCTCCTCCTCCTATACCCATTACCTTCTGGGTTAGAAACTAGACTACGGCCTCCTCCTATACCCATTACCTTCTGGGTTAGAAACCAGACTACGGCCTCCTCCTCCTATACCCATTACCTTCTGGGTTAGAAACCAGACTATGGCCTCCTCCTACAGATACCCATTACCTTCTGGGTTAGAAACCAGACTACGGCCTCCTCCTCCTATACCCATTACCTTCTGGGTTAGAAACCAGACTACGGCCTCCTCCTCCTATACCCATTACCGTCTGGTGTAGAAACCAGACTACGGCCTCCTCCTATACCCATTACCTTCTGGGTTAGAAACCAGACTACGGCCTCCTCCTCCTATACCCATTACCTTCTGGGTTAGAAACCAGACTACGGCCTCCTCCTCCTATACCCATTACCTTCTGGGTTAGAAACAAACCAGACTACGGCCTCCTCCTACAGATTCCCATTACCTTCTGGGTTAGAAACCAGACTACGGCCTCCTCCTCCTATACCCATTACCTTCTGGGTTAGAAACCAGACTACGGCCTCCTCCTCCTATACCCATTACCTTATGGGTTAGAAACCAGACTACGGCCTCCTCCTACAGATACCCATTACCTTCTGGGTTAGAAACCAGACTATGGCCTCCTCCTCCTATACCCATTACCTTCTGGGTTAGAAACCAGACTACGGCCTCCTCCTCCTATACCCATTACCTTCTGGGTTAGAAACCAGACTACGGCCTCCTACTACAGATACCCATTACCTTCTGGGTTAGAAACCAGACTACGGCCTCCTCCTCCTATACCCATTACCTTCTGGGTTAGAAACCAGACTACGGCCTCCTCCTACAGATACCCATTACCTTCTGGGTTAGAAACCAGACTACGGCCTCCTCCTCCTATACCCATTACCTTCTGGGTTAGAAACCAGACTACGGCCTCCTTCTCCTATACCCATTACCTTCTGGGTTAGAAACCAGACTACGGCCTCCTCCTCCTATACCCATTACCTTCTGGGTTAGAAACCAGACTACGGCCTCCTCATGTCTCTAACTGATAATTAACAATATTTGGTTTAGAAATCCGAACCCGTCAGAGGCCATGTGGTGGAGAGTGATGCAGGCGCTGGAGATGGGGGTGTGAGCAGGTGGGTCTGGGCAGGGTGATGTGGGCGCTGGAGATGGGGGTGTGAGCAGGTGGGTCTGGGCAGGGTGATGTGGGCGTTGGAGATGGGGGTGTGAGCAGGTGGGTCTGGGCAGGGTGATGGGTGTTGGAGATGGGGGTCTGAGCAGGTGGGTCTGGGCAGGGTGATGGGGGTGTGAGCAGATGGGTCTGGGCAGGGTGATGGGGGTGTGAGCAGATGGGTCTGGGCAGGGTGATGGGGGTGTGAGCAGGTGGGTCTGGGCAGGGTGATGGGGGTGTGAGCTGGTGGGTCTGGGAGATGGGGGTGTGAGCAGGTGGGTCTGGGCAGGGTGATGTGGGCGTTGGAGATGGGGGTGTGAGCAGGTGGGTCTGGGCAGGGTGATGTGGGCGTTGTAGATGGGGGTGTGAGCAGGTGGGTCTGGGCAGGGTGATGTGGGCATTGGAGATGGGGGTGTGAGCAGGTGGGTCTGGGCAGGGTGATGGGGGTGTGAGCAGGTGGGTCTTGTGATGTGGGCATTGGAGATGGGGGTGTGAGCAGGTGGGTCTGGGCAGGGTGATGTGGGCGTTGTAGATGGGGGTGGAGCAGGTGGGTCTGGGCAGGGTGATGTGGGTGTTATAGATGGGGGTGTGAGCAGGTGGGTCAGGGTGATGGGGGTGTGAGCAGGTGGGTCTGGGCAGGGTGATGGGGGTGTGAGCAGGTGGGTCTGGGCAGGGTGATGTGGGCGTTGGAGATGGGGGTGTGAGCAGGTGGGTCTGGGCAGGGTGATGTGGGTATTGTAGATGGGGGGTGATGTCTGGGCGATTGGAGATGGGGGTGTGAGCAGGTGGGTCTGGGCAGGGTGATGTGGGCGTTGGAGATGGGGGTGTGAGCACGTGGGTCTGGGCAGGGTGATGTGGGCGTTGGAGATGGGGGTGTGAGCAGGTGGGTCTGGGCAGGGTGATGGGGGTGTGAGCAGGTGAGTCTGGGCAGGGTGATGTGGGTGTTGGAGATGGGGGTGTGAGCAGGTGGGTCTGGGCAGGGTGATGTGGGTATTGTATATGGGGGTGTGAGCAGGTGGGTCTGGGCAGGGTGATGTGGGCGTTGGAGATGGGGGTGTGAGCAGGTGGGTCTGGGCAGGGTGATGTGGGCGTTGGAGATGGGGGTGTGAGCAGGTGGGTCTGGGCAGGGTGATGGGGGTGTGAGCAGGTGGGTCTGGGCAGGGTGATGTGGGCATTGGAGATGGGGGTGTGAGCAGGTGGGTCTGGGCAGGGTGATGTGGACGTTGTAGATGGGGGTGTGAGCAGGTGGGTCTGGGCCGGGTGATGGGGTGTTGTAGATGGGGGTGTGAGCAGGTGGGTCTGGGCAGGGTGATGGGGGTGTGAGCAGGTCTGTCTGGGCAGGGTGATGGGGGTGTGAGCAGGTGGGTCTGGGCAGGGTGATGTAGTTGCCGTTTGTATGTGTATGTTTTGTACCGTCTAAAAAATATAAAATAATTTTGTACAAGATAAAATAAATAAGAAAAAAAATGAAAAGCAACACAGCCACTGATTATTCATTATGAATAGGATTTAATTAGATGTATTTAGTTTACATTCTTCATTGTAACCTCAGTGTCGCAGATAATAGAACACAACATGAGATTAACGTGGACAAAACAGTCAAAACATTTCTTTATTAAAAACAAATCCTCGCCGGACTCTCTTTCATCCCGTCTCTTCTTCACCTCAGTAAAGGAGGACTCTGTGTTAGAACCTCCCTTCCTGTCTCTTATTCACCTCAGTAAAGGAGGACTCCGTGTGTCAGAACCTCCCTTCCTGTCTCTTCTTCACCTCACTAAAGGAGGACTCCGTGTTAGAACCTCCCTTCCTGTCTCTTCTTCACCTCAGTAAAGGAGGACTCTGTGTGTCAGAACCTCCCTTCCTGTCTCTTCTTCACCTCAGTAAAGGAGGACTCCGTGTTAGAACCTCCCTTCCTGTCTCTTCTTCACCTCAGTAAAGGAGGACTCTGTGTTAGAACCTCCCTTCCTGTCTCTTCTTCACCTCAGTAAAGGAGGACTCCGTGTTAGAACCTCCCTTCCTGTCTCTTCTTCACCTCAGTAAAGGAGGACTCTGTGTTAGAACCTCCCTTCCCGTCTCTTCTTCACCTCAGTAAAGGAGGACTCCGTGTGTTAGAACCTCCCTTCCTGTCTCTTCTTCACCTCAGTAAAGGAGGACTCCGTGTTAGAACCTCCCTTCCCGTCTCTTCTTCACCTCAGTAAAGGAGGACTCTGTGTTAGAACCTCCCTTCCTGTCTCTTCTTCACCTCAGTAAAGGAGGACTCCGTGTTAGAACCTCCCTTCCCGTCTCTTCTTCACCTCAGTAAAGGAGGACTCTGTGTGTTAAAGGAACCTCCCTTCCTGTCTCTTCTTCACCTCACTAAAGGAGGACTCCGTGTGTTAGAACCTCCCTTCCTGTCTCTTCTTCACCTCAGTAAAGGAGGACTCCGTGTGTTAGAACCTCCCTTCCTGTCTCTTCTTCACCTCAGTAAAGGAGGACTCCGTGTGTCAGAACCTCCCTTCCCGTCTCTTCTTCACCTCAGTAAAGGAGGACTCTGTGTGTTAGAACCTCCCTTCATACAGAGGGTCTGTCACTCTTCCACAATATGGTAAATAAAGACAGTTTGTATTTAGAATGATTAACTTCTGGTTTTCAGAGGGACAGAAACCAACAGCCCATCGTGCCTTATTTTTGACAATCGTCAGTCCACATGTCAAGTGTAATTCCCCGATTGTATTTCACCAAGTTCTTTCTTAACTCCAGAACCACCGCCAGCTGATTTGTTGTTGTTGCCCGATGCAGGACTTTATTGCCAGAGAAGAGAGACTATATGACTGAAAACACCTCCATTGATTTAGGAAAAGATGGTCAATCTGTGCCACACCGATAGATCAGAGTTATTCCTCCCCCTTGTGACAGTGTGGTGTAGATACAGAACGATCAATCTACCACCATCTACCACCGCCTACCACTAACTACCACCATCTACCACTTTCTATCACCATCTACCACTATCTAACACCATCTACCACCTTCTATCACCGCCTACCACCTTCTAACACCATCTACCACTATCTACCACCATCTACCACCTTCTAACACCATCTACCACCCTCTACCACCATCTACCACCGCCTACCACCTTCTAACACCATCTACCACTATCTACCACCATCTACCACCTTCTAACACCATCTACCACCAATTACCACCATCTATCACCATCTACCACCATCTACCACCTTCTATCACTATCTACCACCATCTACCACTAACTACCACCATCTACCACTATCTACCACTAACTACCACCATCTATCACCATCTATCACCATCTACCACCATCTACGACTAACTACAACCATCTACCACCTTCTATCACCATCTACCACTATCTACCACCATCTACCACCTTCTACCACTATCTACCACCATCTATCACCATCTACCAACTTCTAACACCATCTACCACTAACTACCACTAACTACCACCATCTATCACCATCTACCACCTTCTAACACCATCTACCACCTTCTATCACCATCTACCACCATCTACCACTAACTACCACGATCTACCACTATCTACCACTATCTATCACCATCTAGCAAGATCTACCCCTATCTACCACTATATATCACCATCTAGCAACATCTACCACTATCTATCACTATCTACCACTATCTACCACTATCTACCACTATCTACCACTATCTAGCACCTTCTAGCACCAACTACCACCATCTACCACCAACTACCACTATCTATCACCATATACCACCATCGACCACCATATAACACCATCGACCACTATCTACCACCATCGACCACCATCTACCACTAACTACCACCATCTACCACCATCTACCACCATATACCACCAACTATCAATATCTACCACCAACTACCACCATCTACCACAAACTAACACCATCTACCACCTTCTAACCCCTTCTACAACTAACTACCACCATCTACCACAATCTACCACCAACTACCACCATCTACCACTATCTATCACCATCTACCACCATCTACCACAATCTACCACAATCTACCACTAACTACCACCATCTACCACCAACATCTACCACCATCTACCACAATCTACCACAATCTACCACCAACTACCACCAACTACCACCAACTACCACCATCTACCACAATCTACCACCAACTACCACCATCTATCACCATCTACCACCATCTACCACCAACTACCACCATCTTCCACCAACTACCACAATCTACCACTAACTACCACCATCTACCACAATCTACCACCAACATCTACCACCATCTACCACCATCTTCCACCATCTACCACAATCTACCACCAACTACCACCATCTCCCACCATCTAGACAGACAGAGTTTTATAACAGAGTGATCTCACTCGGTGGCAGGGTGAGTCTCTTCTCCCGGACTGACAGACAGACAGAGTGTTATAACAGAGTGATCTCACTCGGTGGCAGGGTGAGTCTCTTCTCCCGGACAGACAGACAGACAGAGTTTTATAACAGAGTGATCTCACTAGGTGGCAGGGTGAGTCTCTTCTCCCGGACAGACAGACAGACAGAGTTTTATAACAGAGTGATCTCACTGGGTGGCAGGGTGAGTCTCTTCTCCCGGACTGACAGCATGTTTTCCATGTGCATGGCGATGACCCGACACAACTCCAGACCCTAGACACAGACAACACATTGTTCCAACACAGACACAACGTTGTTTCAACACAGACACAACATTGTTTCAACACAGACACAACATTGTTTCAACACAGACACAACATTGTTTCAACACAGACACAACACATTGTTTCAACACAGACACAACACATTGTTTCAACACAGACACAACACATTGTTTCAACACAGACACGACATTGTTTCAACACAGACACAACATTGTTTCAACCCAGACACAACACATTGTTTCAACACAGACCCAGTACAGACAACACATTGTTTCAACACAGACAACACATTGTTTCAACACAGACACAACACATTGTTTCAACACAGACCCAGTACAGACAACACATTGTTTCAACACAGACAACACATTGTTTCAACACAGACACAACGTTGTTACAACACAGACACAACGTTGTTACAACACAGACACAACATTGTTTCAACACAGACACAACATTGTTTCAACACAGACACAACATTGTTTCAACACAGACACAACATTGTTTCAACACAGACACAACATTGTTCCAACACAGACACAACACATTGTTCCAACACAGACACAACCTTTGTTTCAACACAGACACAACATTGTTTCAACACGTTGTTCCAACACAGACACAACACATTGTTCCAACACAGACACAACACATTGTTTCAACACAGACACAACATTGTTTCAACACAGACACAACATTGTTCCAACACAGACACAACATTGTTTCAACACAGACACAACATTGTTTCAACACAGACACAGCACATTGTTTCAACACAGACCCAGTACAGACAACACATTGTTTCAACACAGACACAACATTGTTCCAACACAGACACAACATTGTTCCAACACAGACACAACATTGTTCCAACACAGACACAACACATTGTTTCAACACAGACACAACACATTGTTCCAACACAGACACAACATTGTTTCAACACAGACACAACATTGTTTCAACACAGACACAACACATTGTTCCAACACAGACACAACGTTGTTTCAACACAGACACAACACATTGTTTCAACACAGACACAACATTGTTTCAACACAAACACAACATTGTTTCAACACAGACACAACATTGTTTCAACACAGACACAACACATTGTTACAACACAGACACAACATTGTTTCAACACAGACAACACATTGTTTCAACACAGACACAACACATTGTTTCAACACAGACACAACATTGTTCCAACACAGACACAACGTTGTTTCAACACAGACACAACGTTGTTTCAACACAGACACAACACATTGTTTCAACACAGACACAACATTGTTTCAACACAGACACAACGTTGTTACAACACAGACACAACGTTGTTTCAACACAGACACAACACATTGTTTCAACACAGACACAACATTGTTTCAACACAGACACAACATTGTTTCAACACAGACACAACACATTGTTTCAACACAGACACAACATTGTTTCAACACAGACACAACGTTGTTTCAACACAGACACAACATTGTTTCAACACAGACACAAACATTGTTTCAACACAGACACAACACATTGTTTCAACACAGACACAACACATTGTTTCAACACAGACACAACGTTGTTTCAACACAGACACAACATTGTTTCAACACAGACACAACATTGTTTCAACACAGACACAACACATTGTTTCAACACAGACACAACACATTGTTTCAACACAGACACAGTACAGACAACACATTGTTTCAACACAGACACAACATTGTTCCAACACAGACACAACATTGTTTCAACACAGACACAACATTGTTTCAACACAGACACAACACATTGTTTCAACACAGACACAACACATTGTTCCAACACACACAACAGACACACACAACATTGTTTCAACACAGACACAACACATTGTTACAACACAGACACAACGTTGTTTCAACACAGACACAACACATTGTTTCAACACAGACACAACATTGTTTCAACACAGACACAACATTGTTTCAACACAGACACAACATTGTTTCAACACAGACACAACACATTGTTCCAACACAGACACAACGTTGTTTCAACACAGACACAACACATTGTTTCAACACAGACACAACATTGTTTCAACACAGACACAACATTGTTTCAACACAGACACAACACATTGTTTCAACACAGACACAACATTGTTTCAACACAGACACAACATTGTTTCAACACAGACACAACACATTGTTTCAACACAGACACAACATTGTTTCAACACAGACACAACGTTGTTTCAACACAGACACAACATTGTTTCAACACAGACACAACACACACAACACATTGTTTCAACACAGACACAACATTGTTACAACACAGACACAACATTGTTTCAACACAGACACAACATTGTTTCAACACAGACACAACATTGTTTCAACACAGACACAACATTGTTTCAACACAGACACAACACATTGTTACAACACAGACACAACATTGTTTCAAAACAGACACAACACATTGTTTCAACACAGACACAACATTGTTTCAACACAGACACAACGTTGTTTCAACACAGACACAACATTGTTTCAACACAGACACAACAACATTGTTTCAACACAGACACAACACATTGTTACAACACAGACACAGTACAGACAACACATTGTTTCAACACAGACACAACATTGTTTCAAAACAGACACAACACATTGTTTCAACACAGACACAACATTGTTTCAACACAGACACAACGTTGTTTCAACACAGACACAACGTTGTTTCAACACAGACACAACATTGTTTCAACACAGACACAACATTGTTTCAACACAGACACAACATTGTTTCAACACAGACACAACATTGTTTCAACACAGACACAACACATTGTTTCAACACAGACACAACACATTGTTTCAACACAGACACAGTACAGACAACACATTGTTTCAACACAGACACAACATTGTTACAACACAGACACAACATTGTTTCAACACAGACACAACATTGTTTCAACACAGACACAACATTGTTTCAACACAGACACAACACATTGTTTCAGACACAACATTGTTTCAACACAGACACAACATTGTTTCAACACAGACACAACATTGTTTCAACACAGACACAAACATTGTTTCAACACAGACACAACATTGTTACAACACAGACACAACACATTGTTTCAACACAGACACAACATTGTTTCAACACAGACACAACACATTGTTTCAACACAGACACAACACAACATTGTTCCAACACAGACACAACACATTGTTTCAACACAGACACAGTACAGACAACACATTGTTTCAACACAGACACAACATTGTTTCAACACAGACACAACATTGTTTCAACACAGACACAACATTGTTTCAACACAGACACAACATTGTTTCAACACAGACACAACATTGTTTCAACACAGACACAACATTGTTTCAACACAGACACAACATTGTTTCAACACAGACACAACACATTGTTTCAACACAGACACAACGTTGTTCCAACCCAGACACAACGTTGTTACAACACAGACACAACGTTGTTTCAACACAGACACAACATTGTGATTCAACACAGACACAACATTGTTTCCACAGACACAACATTGTTTCAACGTAGGGACAGGACATTGTTTCAACACAGACACAACCATTGTTTCAACACAGGGTTCAGACAACACATTGTTTCAACACAGACACAACATTGTTTCAACACAGACACAACACTGTTTCAACACAGATGGCAACATTGTTTCAACGCAGGAGACACATTGTTTCAACACAGACACAAACACAACACACACTGTACAGACAACACATTGTTTCAACACAGACACAACATTGTTACAACACAGACAAACATTGTTTCAACACAGACACAACATTGTTTCAACACAGACACAACATTGTTTCAACACAGAGACAACATTGTTTCAACACAGACACAAACATTGTTTCAACACAGACACAACTGTTAGGGAGACAGGGACGTTGTTACAACACAGACACAACGTTGTTCCAACCCAGACACAACGTTGTTACAACACAGACACAACGTTGTTTCAACACAGACACAACTCCAGACCCTAGACACAGACACAACGTTGTTTCAACACAGACACAACGTTGTTACAACACAGACACAACATTGTTTCAACACAGACACAACACATTGTTTCAACACAGACACAACGTTGTTTCAACACAGACACAACACATTGTTTCAACACAGACACAACACATTGTTTCAACACAGATACAGTACAGACAAAGATGAGAGGGACACAGGGAGGGATTGGGAACACAGGGAGGGATTGGGAGGGAGGGAGGGGGATTGTTTCAACACAGACACAACATTGTTTCAACACAGACACAAGATTGAGGGAACACAGAGGGATGATTAGTTTCCAGACAGTCCTAAATGAATTGTTCCAAAGACATGATGAGTGATAAACACAGACACAAATAGCAACCCAGACACAAGTTACAACATGACACAACGTTGTTTCAACACAGACACAAATAACAGGGGACACAACATTGTTTCAACACAGACACAACATTGTTTCAACACAGACACAACATTGTTTCAACACAGACACAACATTGTTTCAACACAACATTGTTTCAACACAGACACAGTACAGACACAACACATTGTTTCAACAGACACACCATTACAATAACAGGGACAGTACAGACACAACACATTGTTTCAACACAGACACAACATTGTTTCAAACCTCTCACCAACACAACACAACAGCTGCAGCTGTTGATTTTGTCAGCAGGTCTCCCAGCAGAACATAGGGATAGGAACCTCTGTTGGTCACCATTGGACTGGATCTCATTCAGAGGTTAGCATTTGGCCTCTAAACACCACAAGACTGTTGCTAACCTCTCACCATGGGAATAACAGGGAGGTTAGCATTTAGTGTATCATACCTGGGAGACATCCTAACACACTCACCATTAGTGTATGGCTGGGTGGTACGCTGGGAGACAGTCCTGGAGAGGAACACACACAGACATGCTAACCTCTCACCATTACAATAACAGGGGAGGTTAGCATTTTATATCATACCCCAAGACATGCTAACCTCTCACCATTACAATAACAGGGGATGTTAGCATTTATATCATACCCCCAAGACATGCTAACCTCTCACCATTACAATAACAGGGGAGGTTAGCATTTTATATCATACCCCAAGACATGCTAACCTCTCACCATTACAATAACAGGGAGGTTAGCATTTTATATCATACCCCCAAGACATGCTAACCTCTCACCATTACAATAACAGGGAGGTTAGCATTTTATATCATACCTCCAAGACATGCTAACCTCTCACCATTACAATAACAGGGGAGGTTAGCATTTTATATCATACCCCCAAGACATGCTAACCTCTCACCATTACAATAACAGGGGAGGTTAGCATTTTATATCATACCCCCAAGACATGCTAATCTCCCACCATTACAATAACAGGGGAGGTTAGCATTTTATATCATACCCCCAAGACATGCTAACCTCTCACCATTACAATAACAGGGGAGGTTAGCATTTTATATCTTACCTCCAAGACATGCTAACCTCTCACCATTACAATAACAGGGGAGGTTAGCATTTTATATCATACCCCCAAGACATGCTAACCTCTCACCATTACAATAACAGGGGAGGTTAGCATTTTATATCTTACCTCCAAGACATGCTAACCTCTCACCATTACAATAACAGGGGAGGTTAGCATTTTATATCATACCCCCAAGACATGCTAACCTCTCACTATTATAATAACAGGGGAGGTTAGCATTTTATATCATATCTCCAAGACATGCTAACCTCTCACCATTACAATAACAGGGGAGGTTAGCATTTTGAGGGGGTATGATATTTATGCCTCTGTCGTCATGGTAGCGTACACGTGAACGTAGAAGTGTTTAAAAACAGAGACAGGAGCAGGGCTCTAGTCGTACATGTGAGTCCTTGTGTAGGAAGTGCAGTCCGTTCTGGTTGACAGCCAACACACAGGGAGCTAGGATGGAGATGTTGCTGCTGGACTGGATGTAGAAGAAGGAGGAACCAAACATGGGGAACGCACTGACCAGACCTGGACACACACACACAGAGACACACACTCACAGAGAGACACACACACATAGACACACACACACATAGAGAGACACACACACACATAGAGAGACACACACACACATAGAGAGACACACACACACATAGAGAGATACACACACATAGAGAGACACACACATAGAGAGACACACACACACATAGAGAGACACACACACACATAGAGAGACACACACACATAGAGAGACACACAGAGACACACATACAGAGACACACACACAGAGAGATACACACACAGAGACACACACACAGAGACACACACACAGAGACACACACATAGAGAGACACACACACAAAGACACACACACATAGAGACACACACACATAGACACACACACAGAGACACACACAAAGACACACACACATAGAGACACACACACATAGAGAGACACACACACATAGAGAGAGACACACAGAGACACACATACAGAGACACACACACAGAGAGATACACACACACACAGAGACACACACAAAGACACACACACACATAGAGAGACACACACACATAGACACACACACAGAGACACACATACAGAGACACACATACAGAGACACACACACAGAGAGATACACACACAGAGACACACACAAAGACACACACACATAGACACACACACATAGAGAGACACACACACATAGAGAGACACACACACATAGAGAGACACACACATAGAGAGACACACATAGAGAGACACACATACAGAGACACACACACAGAGAGATACACACACAGAGACACACACAAAGACACACACACATAGACACACACACATAGAGAGACACACACACATAGAGAGACACACACACATAGAGAGACACACACACATAGAGAGACACACACATACAGAGACACACATACAGAGACACACACACAGAGAGATACACACACAGAGACACACACAAAGACACACACACATAGACACACACACATAGAGAGACACACACACATAGAGAGACACACACACATAGAGAGACACACACATAGAGAGACACACACACAGAGAGACACACACACAGAGAGACACACACACAGAGAGACACACACACAGAGACACACACAGAGAGACACACACACAAAGACACACACACATAGAGAGACACACATAGAGAGACACACACACAAAGACACACACACATAGAGAGACACACACACATAGAGAGACACACACACATAGAGAGACACACACACAAAGACACACACACAGAGAGACACACACAGAGAGACACACACACAGAGAGACACACACACAAAGACACACACACAGAGACACACACACAGAGACACACACACAGAGAGACACACACACAGAGACACACACACAGAGACACACACACAGAGACACACACAAAGACACACACACAAAGACACACACACATAGAGAGACACACACACATAGAGAGACACACACACAAAGACACACACACATAGAGAGACACACACACAGAGAGACACACACACAGAGAGACACACACAGAGAGACACACACAGAGAGACACACATAGATAGACACACACACAAAGACACACACACATAGAGAGACACACACAGAGAGACACACACACATAGAGAGACACACACACAAAGACACACACACAGAGAGACACACACAGAGAGACACACACACAAAGACACACACACAAAGACACACACACAGAGACACACACACAGAGACACACACACAGAGACACACACACAGACACACACACACAGAGAGACACACACACAGAGAGACACACACACAGAGAGACACACACACAGAGAGACACACACACACAGAGAGACACACACACACAGAGAGACACACACACACAGACACACACACAGAGAGACACACACACAGTGAGACACACACACAAAGACACGCACAGAGAGACACACACACAGTAAGACACACACACAAAGACACACACACAGAGACACACACACAAAGACACACACACAGAGAGACACACACACACACAGAGACACCCACACAAAGACACACACACAGAGACACACACACAGAGACACACACACACACAGAGAAACACACACACAGAGAGACACACACACATAGAGAGACACACACACAGAGAGACACACACACAGAGACACACACACAGTGAGACACACACACAGTGAGACACACAGAGACACACACACAGAGAAACACACACACAGAGAGACACACACACATAGAGAGACACACACACAGAGAGACACACACACAGTGAGACACACACACAGTGAGACACACACACAGAGACACACACACACAGAGACACACACACAGAGACACACACACAGTGAGACACACACACAGAGAGACACACACACAGAGACACACACACAGAGACACACACACAGTGACACACACACAGAGAAACACACACAGAGACACACACACAGAGACACACACACACAGAGACACACACACAGTGAGACACACACACATCATGTGAAGTTCGACAGGGGTTCATAGTGGGCACTACATATATTGTCAATGAATGAATCCATCCCGTACCGAGGAACTGAGCCCTGGCCTGGTGAGGACTCAGAGGAGAGACCTGCTGCATATGCTGAGTGACCATGTTGAGCCAGGGCTGAGGAGGCTGTCTGATGTAGAGCTGGGGGGGGACATAATCCTGGACCTCACCACTACAGAGAGGAGAGGAGAGGAGAGGGGAGGAGGGAGGGGAGGGGAGGGGGGGGGGAGGGGGAGGGGAGGGGGGGAGGAGGGAGGGGAGGAGAGGGAGGGGAGGGGAGGGGGAGGGGGAGGGGGAGGGAGGGGAGGGAGGGAGGGGGAGGGAGGGGAGGGGAGGGAGGGAGGGAGGGGAGGGGGAGGGAGGGGGAGGGGAGAGGAGAGGAGAGGGGAGGAGGGGGAGGGGAGGGGAGAGGGGGAGGGAGGGGAGGGAGAGGGGAGGGGGGGAGGGGAGGGGGAGGGGGGGGGGGAGAGGGGGGGGAGGGGAGGAGAGGAGAGGGGGGGGGAGGGGGGGGGGGGGAGGAGAGGAGGGAGGGAGGGAGGGGGAGGAGGGGAGGAGAGGGGAGGGGAGGGAGAGGGAGGGGAGAGGGGAGGGGGAGGGGAGGGGAGGAGAGGAGGGGAGGGGAGGGGAGAGGGAGAGGAGGGAGAGGAGAGGGGGAGGGGGAGGGGAGGTGAGGAGAGGGGATGAGGGAGGAGAGGAGAGGGGGGGAGGGGGGGGAGGGGAGGGGAGGAGGAGGGGAGGAGGGGGGGAGGGGAGGGGGGAGAGGGAGGGGAGGAGGGGGAGGGGAGAGGGGAGGGGAGGGAGGGAGGAGGGAGGGGAGGGGAGAGGAGAGGAGAGGGAGAGGTGAGGGAGAGAGGGATGAGGGAGGGAGGGAGGAGAGGGAGAGGAGAGGAGAGGAGAGGAGAGGAGAGGGAGAGGAGAGGAGAGGAGGGAGAGGAGAGGAGAGGGAGGAGGGGAGGGGGAGGAGGAGAGGGGAGGAGAGAGGGATGAGAGGAGGAGAGGGAGAGGAGAGAGGGGAGGGAGAGGGAGGAGAGGAGAGGAGAGGAGAGGAGAGGAGAGGGAGAGGGAGAGGAGAGGGAGGGAGAGGAGAGGAGAGGGGAGGGGGAGGGGAGGGGAGGGGAGGTGAGGAGAGAGGGATGAGGAGAGGAGAGGAGAGGGGGATATCTGTATTATCTAGTTATATTTACATATGTCAGATATCTTTATCTAGTTATATTTACACATGTTAGATATTTGCATTATCTAGTTATATTTACACATGTTAGATATCTGTATTATCTAGTTATCTGTATTATCTAGTTATATTTACACATGTCAGATATCTGTATTATCTAGCTGTCTGTATTATCTAGTTTTCTATATTATCTAGTTTTCTGTATTATCTAGTTTTCTGTATTATCTAGTTATATTTACACTTTTTAGTTATCTGTATAATCTAGGTATATTTACACATGTTAGATATCTGTATTATCTAGTTATATTTACACATGTTAGATATCTGTATTATCTAGTTATATTTACACATGTTAGATATCTGTATTATCTAGTTATATTTACACATGTTAGATATCTGTATTATCTAGTTATTTGTATTATCTAGTTATATTTACACATGTTAGATATCTGTATTATCTAGTTATATTTACACATGTTAGATATCTGTATTATCTAGTTATATTTACACATGTTAGATATCTGTATTATCTAGTTATATTTACACATGTTAGATATATGTTATCTAGTTATATTTACACATGTTAGATATCTGTATTATCTAGCTATCTGTATTATCTAGTAATATTTACACATGTTCGACATGTGTGTGTGTGTGTGTGTGTGTGTGTGTGTGTGTGTGTGTGTGTGTGTGTGTGTGTGTGTGTGTGTGTGCGTGCGTGTGTGTGAGTGGGTGTGTGTGTGTGTGTGCGTGCGTGCGTGTGTGTGAGTGGGTGTGTGTGCGTGTGTGTGCGTGTGTGTGTGTGCGTGTGTGTGTGTGAGTGGGTGTGTGTGCGTGTGTGTGTGCGTGTGTGTGTGCGTGTGTGTGTGCGTGTGTGTGTGCGTGTGTGTGTGTGCGTGTTCTTACATGGTGGGCAGGAAGACGATATCTTTAACACGGTGTTGTAATGCTGCCAGCTTGGCCAACTGCTGCAGCTGCTGCTCACTGGCTTTACTCTGAGGAACCACACTCAGCAAGGCCTTCAGATAGTCTGGTAACACCTAGAACATAGAACACAGGCCTTTAGATAGTCTGGTAACACCTATAACACAGGCCTTCAGAGAGTCTGGTAACACCTAGAACGTAGAACACAGGCCTTCAGATAGTCTGGTAACACCTATAACACAGGCCTTCAGATAGTCTGGTAACACTTAGAACGTAGAACACAGGCCTTTAGATAGTCTGGTAACACTTAGAACGTAGAACACAGGCCTTTAGATAGTCTGGTAACACTTAGAACACAGGCCTTCAGAGAGTCTGGTAACACATAGAACGTAGAACACAGGCCTTTAGATAGTCTGGTAACACTTAGAACACAGGCCTTTAGATAGTCTGGTAACACTTAGAACACAGTCCTTCAGAGAGTCTGGTAACACATAGAACGTAGAACACAGGCCTTTAGATAGTCTGGTAACACTTAGAACACAGTCCTTCAGAGAGTCTGGTAACACATAGAACGTAGAACACAGGCCTTTAGATAGTCTGGTAACACTTAGAACACAGTCCTTCAGAGAGTCTGGTAACACATAGAACGATAGTCTGGTAACACTTAGAACACACAGAGAGTCTGGTAACACTTAGAACATAGAACACAGGCCTTTAGATAGTCTGGTAACACTTAGAACACAGTCCTTCAGAGAGTCTGGTAACACTTAGAACATAGAACACAGGCCTTTAGATAGTCTGGTAACACCTATAACACAGGCCTTCAGATAGTCTGGTAACACCTAGAACACAGTCCTTCAGAGAGTCTGGTAACACTTAGAACATAGAACACAGGCCTTTAGATAGTCTGGTAACACCTATAACACAGGCCTTCAGATAGTCTGGTAACACCTAGAACGTAGAACACAGGCCTTCAGATAGTCTGGTAACACCTATAACACAGGCCTTCAGATAGTCTGGTAACACTTAGAACGTAGAACACAGGCCTTTAGATAGTCTGGTAACACTTAGAACACAGGCCTTTAGATAGTCTGGTAACACCTAGAACACAGGCCTTCAGAGAGTCTGGTAACACATAGAACGTAGAACACAGGCCTTTAGATAGTCTGGTAACACTTAGAACACAGGCCTTTAGATAGTCTGGTAACACTTAGAACACAGTCCTTCAGAGAGTCTGGTAACACATAGAACGTAGAACACAGGCCTTTAGATAGTCTTGATAGTCTAACACTTAGAACATAGAACACACAGTCTGGTAACCTTCAGACAGTCTCAGAGAGTCTGTAACACATAGAACGTAGAACACAGGCCTTTAGATAGTCTGGTAACACTTAGAACACAGTCCTTCAGAGAGTCTGGTAACACATAGAACGTAGAACACAGGCCTTTAGATAGTCTGGTAACACTTAGAACACAGGCCTTTAGATAGTCTGGTAACACTTAGAACACAGTCCTTCAGAGAGTCTGGTAACACTTAGAACATAGAACACAGGCCTTTAGATAGTCTGGTAACACTTAGAACACAGGCCTTTAGATAGTCTGGTAACACCTAGAACACAGTCCTTCAGAGAGTCTGGTAACACTTAGAACATAGAACACAGGCCTTTAGATAGTCTGGTAACACTTAGAACACAGGCCTTCAGATAGTCTGGTAACACTTAGAACATAGAACACAGGCCTTTAGATAGTCTGGTAACACTTAGAACACAGTCCTTCAGAGAGTCTGGTAACACATAGAACGTAGAACACAGGCCTTTAGATAGTCTGGTAACACTTAGAACACAGTCCTTCAGAGAGTCTGGTAACACCTAGAACATAGAACACAGGCCTTTAGATAGTCTGGTAACACCTATAACACAGGCCTTCAGATAGTCTGGTAACACTTAGAACACAGTCCTTCAGAGAGTCTGGTAACTCCTAGAACACAGTCCTTCAGAGAGTCTGGTAACACTTAGAACATAGAACACAGGCCTTCAGATAGTCTGGTAACTCCTAGAACACAGGCCTTCAGAGAGTCTGGTACGACATAGAACATAGAACACAGGCCTTCAGAGAGTCTGGTAACACATAGAACGTAGAACACAGGCCTTCAGAGAGTCTGGTAACACATAGAACATAGAACGCATGCCTTCATATAGTCTGGTAGTCTGGTAACACCTAGAACATCCTGGACTTCCTGTAGTGTTGTTATACCTGGTTATAATGCATCATAGTGCTGTGATACCTGGTTATAATGCATCATAGTGTTATATCTTGTTATAATGCATCATAGTGCTGTGATACCTGGTTATCATGCATCATAGTGTTATACCTGGTCATAATGCATCATAGTGTTGTTATACCTGGTTATAATGCATCGTAGTGTTGTTATACCTGGTTATAATGCATCATAGTGCGGTTATACCTGGTTATAATGCATTGTAGTGCTGTTATACCTGCCTGTAATGCATCGTAGTGTTGCTATACCTGGTTATAATGCATCATAGTGCTGTGATACCTGGTTATAATGCATCGTAGTGTTATACCTGGTCATAATGCATCATAGTGTTGTTATACCTGGTTATATTGCATCGTAGTGTTGTTATACCTGCCTGTAATGCATCGTAGTGTTGCTATACCTGGTTATAATGCATCATAGTGCTGTGATACCTGGTTGTAACGCATCATAGTGTTATACCTGGTTATAATGCATCGTAATGTTGTTCTACCTGGTTTTAATGCATCATAGTGTTGTTATACCTGGTTATAATGCATCATAGTGTTGTTATACCTGGTTATAATGCATCGTAGTGTTGTTATACCTGGTTATAATGCATCATAGTGTTGTTATACCTGGTTATAATGCACTGTAGTGTTAAACCTGGTTATAATGCATTGTAGTGTTGCTATACCTGGTTATAATGCATCGTAGTGTTGTTATACCTGGTTACAACGCATCGTAGTGTTATACATAGTTATAATGCATCATAGTGTTGCTATACCTGGTTGTAATGCATCGTAGTGTTGTTATACCTGGTTGTAATGCATTGTAGTGTTGTTATACCTGGTTATAATGCATCATAGTGTTGTTATACCTGGTTGTAATGCATCATAGCGTTATACCTGGTTATAATGCATCATAGTGTCGTTATACCTGCCTGTAATACATCATAGTGTGATACCTGGTTATAATGCATCGTAGTGTTGCTATACCTGGTTATAATGCATCATAGTGTTGTTATACCTGGTTCTAATGCATCATAGTGTTATACCTGGTTATAATGCATCATAGTGTCGTTATACCTACCTGTAATACATCATAGTGTGATACCTGGTTATAATGCATCGTAGTGTTGCTATACCTGGTTATAATGCATCATAGTGTTGTTATACCTGGTTGTAATGCATTGTAGTGTTGTTATAACTGGTTATAATGCATCATAAGGCAGAGCTGGTTATTATACCTGGTGATAATGCATCGTAGTGTTGTTATACCTGGTTGTAATGCATTGTAGTGTTATTATACCTGGTTATAATGCATCACAAGGCAGAGCTGGTTATTATACCTGGTTATAATGCATCATAAGGCAGAGCTGGTTATTATACCTGGTTATAATGCATCATAAGGCAGAGCTGGTTATTATACCTGGTTATAATGCATGGTGACACAGAGCTCGTTATTATACCTGGTTATAATGCATGGTGACACAGAGCTGGTTATTATACCTGGTTATAATGCATCATAAGGCAGAGCTGGTTATTATACCTGGTTATAATGCATGGTGACACAGAGCTCGTTGTCAAATTTAAGTGGCTGTGTCCAGATGACCCTCCTGAGCCACAGGCTGTAGTTACAGTCCACTGGCTCCGCCTCCGTAGTAATGTCCAGGATGTACTCCCTCTTATTGAGGGGACGGACATTCTGACCTGCAGGCAGAAAGACACGTGACCCGCTTTCAGCTTTTACCCTTTGTGTGTGTGTGTGTGTGTGTGTGTGTGTGTGTGTGTGTGTCTGTTTGTGTGTGTTTGTTTGTGTGTGTGTGTGAGGCTCACCTCGGTGTGTGACCACAAATACAGCGTACTCATCCATGGCCTCCAGTCTGTGCAGTCCCATGTCATTACATAGCTCCTCTATAGCATCCAGAGACACCTACACACACACACACACAGACACAGACACACACACAGACGCACACACAGACGCACGCACGCACACACACACGCACACACGCACACACACACACACACACACACACACACACACGCACGCAATTTGAAAATAGGCCTATCCTACGACACTGATGTATGTATGTATGTGTGTGTGTGTGTGTGTGTGTGTGTGTGTGTGTGTGTGTGTGTGTGTGTACTCACTGAGCAGGTCTTGATTTTGAGGTGTCTCTCGATGCCGCCTGGTAGGAGGAACAACTGTCTCTTGGAGCTCCGCCCAGCCTGCACAACCAATCACAGGGCACAGACAGAGAGCCAATCAGAGAGCAAGGCAATCAGAGAGGAGACCTGTGATTGGTTGAGAAGATACTGAGACTGACTAGCTTTGAGCCCTGTGTGTGTGTGTGTGTGTGTGTACCAGCATGGCCTTCAGCTCCATGCTGTTGGGGTGTTCGATCCTTCCTCCGTACTGGAAGGTCCTCCTCAGGTTCTGCTCACACGCCTTGGCTATACCTGTCAATCAACAACCACAGCCAATCACACGCCTTGGCTATACCTGTCAATCAACAACCACAGCCAATCACACGCCTTGGCTATACCTGTCAATCAACAACCACAGCCAATCACACGCCTTGGCTATACCTGTCAATCAACAACCACAGCCAATCACACGCCTTGGCTATACCTGTTTCGTATTGCGTCAAATAACAACATTGACGAATACGCTGATTCGGTGTGCGAGTTCATTAGAACTTGCGTTGAAGATGTCGTTCCCATAGCAACGATTAAAACATTCCCTAACCAGAAACCTTGGATTGATGGCAGCATTCGTGTGAAACTGAAAGCGCGAACCACTGCTTTCAATCAGGGCAAGGTGTCTGGTAACATGACTGAATACAAACAATGCAGCTATTCCTCCGTAAGGCTATCAAACAAGCTAAGCGTCAGTACAGAGACAAAGTAGAATCCCAATTCAACGGCTCAGACACAAGAGGCATGTGGCAGGGTCTACAGTCAATCACGGACTACAGGAAGAAATCCAGCCCAGTCACGGACCAGGATGTCTTGCTCCCAGGCAGACTAAATAACTTTTTTGCCCGCTTTGAGGACAATACAGTGCCACTGACACGGCCCGCTACCAAAACATGCGGACTCTCCTTCACTGCAGCCGAGGTGAGTAAAACATTTAAACGTGTTAACCCTCGCAAGGCTGCAGGCCCAGACGGCATCCCCAGCCGCGCCCTCAGAGCATGCGCAGACCAGCTGGCTGGTGTGTTTACGGACATATTCAATCAATCCCTATACCAGTCTGCTGTTCCCACATGCTTCAAGAGGGCCACCATCGTTCCTGTTCCCAAGAAAGCTAAGGTAACTGAGCTAAACGACTACCGCCCCGTAGCACTCACTTCCGTCATCATGAAGTGCTTTGAGAGACTAGTCAAGGACCATATCACCTCCACCCTACCTGACTCCCTAGACCCACTCCAATTTGCTTACCGCTCAAATAGGTCCACAGACGATGCAGTCGCCATCACACTGCACACTGCCCTATCCCATCTGGACAAGAGGAATACCTATGTAAGAATGCTGTTCATCGACTACAGCTCAGCATTTAACACCATAGTACCCTCCAAGCTCGTCATCAAGCTCGAGACCCTGGGTCTCGACCCCACCCTGTGCAACTGGGTACTGGACTTCCTGACGGGCCGCCCCCAGGTGGTGAGGGTAGGTAACAACATCTCCTCCCCGCTGATCCTCAACACTTGGGCCCCACAAGGGTGCGTTCTGAGCCCTCTCCTGTACTCCCTGTTCACCCACGACTGCGTGGCCACGCACGCCTCCAACTCAATCATCAAGTTTGCGGAC